>NC_143400.1:42390522-42417317 GCF_052110815.1 Crocodylus siamensis | reverse complement strand
GGGTAGTGGTCTGTGGGCCGGAGGAGCTGCGGGATCCTCTCCGCAATGTGTCGGATGCGGGCCTCTGGGAAGCAGCGGACTTCCCGGGCTAAAGGGGTCGGGGCGGCAGATTGCCCACTCAGTGCCCCGCAGGATGCAGTCTCCCACAACAAACACCTTATGCTTTGTCTTGGGGAGAGCGGGTCCAGTAGCTGGGGTGGAGCCTGGGTTGCCTGAGATTTTGACCCCATGGCCAGAGATTTTGACCCCATGGCCACTTTTGAGCCTTCCCTAAATTTAAACCCTGGCTGGTTTCTGTGATCTGAAAGTCCTGATGTGTCTCACCAAGCAGGCAGAGTACGGGGCTGGCAGCTGCTGACTCTGCTGCTCACACAGGCAGGCGGGTGATGGTTTCTGTGCAGGCTCCCATGGGTTTTCATTCACTGTGTCTCTGGCACAGTAATACCGGGCTGTGTCTGCAGGCTGGAGCCCGGTCAGACGCAGGTGCACTTGGCTCCTGGAGGTGTCTCTGGTGATGGTGAGGCGGCTTTTGAGAACACTGTTATAGTTAGTGCTTCCATCATACCAGATAGCTCTGAGCCACTGCAGCCCTTCTCCTGCTGGCTGCCGAACCCAGCTCACAGCATCGCTTTTGAGAGAGAAACCAGAGATGGTGCACGTCAGGCTGAGGGTCTCTCCGGGCTTCACCATCCCAGGGCCGGACTCCTTCAGTGTGACCTGGGATAGGACACCTAATAGAGAAATGCACACAGTGTTAGATAATGTGCCCCCTCTCTGTGCCTCTGCATCCCCCTGCCTCCCCATGGTAGCAGACACTCACCCAGGGGGGCTGCTAGCAGGGACAGCAAAGCCAGTGCTGGCATCATGGTTGTTCTGGCTGATGCCCAGTGTCCTCAGCAGGCAGGGAAGGGCCGGTCTGGGGCGACACTGAGGAACCCAGAACAGGGCTGGTGCTTAATGAGGACGAGCCTTCCAGGAAATAAAGAGGAAATGGCGTCACCCCATTTGCATGTGCTTGTTTTATAAGGGCTCTTTGCAAATTTTACTGAACACATTGTACACCTGGCTATTGACTAACTGGGGTTGAGACTCAAGGGGTTTAGGAGCACCCTCAAACCCGTCTGATTTGCATGGGGCACAATGCCATAGAAAAGGGAGGGAAGGTGGTTGGGAGGCCCCATCTCCTGCGAGCTCCATCTCACAGCAGGACCCCACATGTCTGAACCATCTTGGGTTAGTTTGCCCCACCAGCTGGTGAACTTCAGAGGACAGAGCTCCCCACCTTAGCTCCAACCCATCCTTCCTGCCTGGCAATTTAAGGCCATTGTTCCTTATCCTGCCCTGTGTGGCAACAGGATACGGTCTGTCTCTATCCTACCTATAAGCACCTTGCAGGTGTTTGAAAGCTGCTACCAAATTAATAGAGATCTATAAATCACCCCTCAGTCTTTTCCTTTCCAGGCTAAGCAGTCCTATTTCTTCCAATGCTTCACTGTAGATCCTGTTTCCCAGACCTCTAGTCCATTTTTTTTCTCTTCACTGGGCCTTTTCCAACCTGTCAGCTTCCTTCTCTGGGCCCAGAGCTGGACACAGTGATCCAGGCATGGCCTCACCAGAGCTCAGTAGAGTGGGCGAATCCTTCCCTTAAATGTGCAGTTAACAATCCTATGAAGACCGGCCATTGGGCTACTGCTTACCTTTTGTCCCAAGAGGGGCTGGCATTTGGGGCTCTCAGCACAAGTGCTGCACCTGGACTATTGTAACAGAAAACTCTTGGTGGGTGTCAGAAAATCCCATGCATTGCAATAAAGTGTAGAAGCATTCAGGATTTTATTTTTTCTTGCTGGATGATGAGCTTCGCTTACTGTGAGTGTCCAGTGAGTTAAAAGCCACTTGCACATGCACTTCTAGCTGCTCCTGAATATCAAAACAGTGCCTGATCATTGGTGCTTGGTGCTCCTTTCTTACCAGCACTGGTGTAAGTTAATAGCTGACTGCTGTGGACTCTTTCCTCTGTATGAAGAGCACTGTTCCTATTCATTGCTTGCCTGCCTGCCCTGGAGATATGACCCATGGGCTCAGCCCTGGTAGAGCAGGAGGAAGTGAGTTGTAGGAGAGTGGAGGTTGGAGTGGGCTGGTGCACACGAGACTGGAGCCTGCATCCCTGGCAGTGGAGGGAAGCAGGAGCCCAGACCATGTCCTACCAATGGACAGGAGGACTCATGTGCCTGAAGCTGAAGTGCTTCCCCAGAGCCTGAGAGCGAGGCCAGGGTGTCCCAGGAAAGACCCAAAGTATCTTGCAGCGGGGGCAGCAGCACAGAGCCTGCATCCTCCCTGTCCTGTGAGCAGTGTTTCTGCATGGGAATTCAGCACCAAGGGCTGGGCCAGCACCCTAAATATTAGTGGAGCTGGTCTTCCTTATGTGCAACATAGTCATGCGCAGGGAACACAGTTGTGGAGCCATCCACAAAGAGAATAAAGGGAGAATGTGCCCAAAGAGTTCAGGGTCTAAGGTCCTCCCAGGCAGGTAACACTCCCAGGCCAGGCCAGGCCGGACCAAAGACACACGCATCCCCAGCACTCAGCACCTTGCTGTGTGGGAGGGAAATGCCTAGTTGCCCTGGCAACGGTGCTGCTCCCTGCAGTGTGACATCACAAGCCCAATCCTCAGTGTCCGGCCCCAGCTCCTCTCAGTGCTGTCATGGGATTCACTAGAGCCAGTTGTCATTGAAGCCACTAGTGTTTTTAATGATTTCACCTGTCAAGAGTGAGTTGGTTAATTAGTTGTACCTGTGAAGGATTCGTGATCACAGCATCCAAGGTGTGCACCTGTTGTAGATGGAAGTAGCCTTTCTCATTTGCCTGTGGGGGCAGCACTGGGGACAACAAATGGGCCTGTCATGGGGACTTTGTGAGATGTGGCGAGTTGTTAGCAGGGACTCAGGTTGTACAAGGGCTCAGGATTTGGCCCCAAGCCTTGTCCCTGTTTTTCAGCTCAAGGGCTGTTTGTTTGTCCATGCTCCAGCAGTACAAGCTGCCAGCAGTGCACCTGCACTCCAGTGACCCAGGTGAGACCTGGGCACATGCCCCCTGCATGGGAGCAGTGAGGGGTGGGCAGCACGGGAGTCTTCAGGGTCACATGGCCTTCTCTCTTGGCTGGGTTTGCCTGGGCAGGCCAAGCCCACGCTGCTCCAGGTCCAACCTGCAAGCACTGAGGTTCTGGGGTCAAGGCGCTGTATTTAACCAGGAACCCACAGCAGGAATTTGCATGTGACTCTGAGGCCAGGTATAAGGGGTGGTAGGGGGTGGGCTCAGTACCTGGTGCGCTGTTTGACCCAGGCACAGATCCTGTGCCCTACTATTCAGCCCTGCAAAACCCAGTGTTGGGCTCTGATGGGGGGGAAGGGAGGAGCCTTGTGCAGCTCCTCCCTCAAGTGATCCCTGCATGCTTCGTATAGGGTGGGCACCACCATGCTGCTGAAGGTGGTATGTGTGGGCACATGGTAACATGGAGGCAGCAATGCCAGGAGCCGCCTGAAACCTGGCCGCTCAACAAAGGTGAAGGGCTGGCCATCCAGAGCAAGCATCTCCCAAATGATCTGGGTGACCTTGCTCGCATTTGCAACTGGTCCCTTTTGCCCCCCATGTTCCAGGGTGCCCTGCCTCTGCTGTGGGGGACGGGGGCTGTGGAGTGAGCGGGGGCTGTTCCTGTAGCAAAGGGGTCGTACCTGCGGAGATGATTCAGCACCTCGAAAATGGACATGGGCTTTGTTCCCTTGCCCCGGCTGATTTTGTCTCAGCAGTGCATGCAGAGAGCAAACGCAGGATCATCCGCCAGCTTATAATGATCCCAGACCATGCTAGCTCTAGGCCTTTCCCTCTGGTGTGCGGGTGGATCTGTGGATGCTGCTGAACTCTGCCCCTCTTTCAGCAGTCGGAGGCACAGCAAAAGAAAGAGCGGATTCAGCAGAGCCGCTTGCCTTCACCTGTACAGAGGCACCTGCCGAAGTGCCTTCTGGGAAAGACCTCGTGGCTTGAAAGGAAAAAACCTGAGGGGTGTTGAGCACAAACTCGACTGATTCCCCTTCCTTCACAAGAGCTTCCCTTGCCAGGGCACTGAGATCCAGATCGAGCTCCAGCTCTTCTCCTGGTGCTGAAGGCTCAGCATCGGCAGTGACACGGGTGGAGTACGCTGCCGTGCTGGTTGCAGTGATGTTGGGAGAGGTTGTGGCTGCCGTGTCTGGACATGAGAGAGTCTCAGGCACAGGCAGTGGCTGTGGTGGCACTGCTGCTCCCCTCGCTTTACTGCTTGTAGCAGCCTCATCCCTTGTAGCGGGAGGAAAGAGGCTGCGTCTGAGTTTGGTGGGGGGAGAAACTGCAGATCTTCCGCTTCCAACCCCCCTTGCTCCCCTTCGTGCAGGCTGGCCAGTGCGGCCACCTGCCTTTCCGCCCCGCTTCATAACGTGTCCCTTTGTATGTAAACTGGAACCTCTAAGTGTGCTGTGCGCCGCTGATTAGATTTCTGGATGTTATGTAAATGTGTTTGTGTGTGTAGATGATATATTGAGAACCGCTGGTGTGGTGGAAAGAATGAATGATGTATAGAAAAATATATATGTAAACTAAATTCCTATATATAGAATAGATCCTAGGCTACTACTAACCCTATCCAATATAAGCGTAAACTAATATGAAAAGCAGTTATAAAATAAAAGCACCAAGTTCTCAGAAATCCCTGTTGCTAGCGTTGCAAGCAGGGAATCTTTTGAGGATCAGGGCTTCCAGCCGGCTTGTCCTGACGCAGGGGTGCTGGAGAGGACCAGCAGCTCAGCAACTCACCCCAAGGCAGAAAGCAGGGAGCTGAAAAACTGCTGCCTTTTCTGCCTTTTCTCTGGCCTTGCCCCAGAGCCCTGGATTGGACAGGACCTCAGCGAATGCTGACAGGCCACTGGCCAGCCACACATCAGTCATGAAAGCACGCCCCTTACTTTCCTTTCCCCCCGCACCACAGGGAATCCAGTATAGGCAAGTGGAATATTCATCCCTTCTCGAATATTTGACCTGCACTGTTAAGATTCGACTTCTAGTATTCGATTCGACAGCTGTTCGACCAGCTGCTTTTCGACTCAACTTTGACTTTTCAGGGTCAAATATGTCAAATATTTGTCGAATGTAATATTAAGTCGAAGCTTTGCACAGGCCTAGTTGCTACAGTCACTGGTGCCCTCCTGTGGGTACTGCAGAATGAGCTGCACTCCTGGTTTTTTCATTGGCTCTAACAGGAGTTGCCTCACTGTGTCTCTGGCACAGTAATACAGGGCTGTATCCTCGGGTTTGAGGCTGTTCATTTGCAGGTGCAGCAGGTTCTTTGGGTTGTCCCTGGAGATGGTGAATCGCCCTTTCACTGCATCAGAGTAATTTTGAGTACTCCCACTGGGGCTACTAATGTAGGCGACCCACTCCAGCCTCTTCCCAGGAGCCTGTCGCACCCAGCTCAACCAGCAATCTGCAAAGGTGAACCCAGAGGCTTTGCAGGAGAGGCGCAGAGAGTCTCCAGGCTTCCTTACATCCCCTCCAGACTCCACCAGCTGCACCTGGGACCAGACACCTGGGAAAAGAGACATATCAATGATGATGTGAATCTCGCCTGCAAATGCTCCAAGGCTGCCTGGTGTCTCATTGAGTTACAAGTAGGAAATACCTTGCAGAGCTGCTGCCATGAGAATCAAGCTGAGCCACGGGCCCATCTTTCCTGGGGCTGAAGGGCAGAGAGCTCAGGGCACTGGACGCGCACTGCACAAAAGGCAAGCTGTGAACTCTCTCCAGCTGCAGCCTGCGCAGATGGAGGCACAGATTTAAACAGGAAGATGGCACTGCCATTTGCATGTCTTCCTGCTTATAAGGGACAAAATCCCCTTGCACTAATGATCAGAGCCACCTGCACTGGGGCAGGGGCAGGGACAGGGTCAGTATTTGGGGTTGCACAGTCCACACTAGGGATAGGGCAGCATTGGCTACATCTTTGTAATGGTGAGTGCTGTTGAGAATACCTATTTAAGAAAAGCAAGTATCTTTTATTATTTTTAAGAAAGACTCTAGAAATGTTTTGCAAACAACTCTTTGCAACAGCTACAGCTCAGGTCTGTCTCTCCCAGGTAACAAAGTAAACAGCACTAGGTGTTCTTTTCAAGAGCCAGTGCACTATTCCCACATCTCCCCTTTTTAAACATCTAGCTTTCTAACTATAGTGCAACTTTAATACCATATATTTTTAAAGAAATTACAGTATAACACTATTGTGTTCAATAAATCTTTGTGGTGCTTGGTGCAGTCTGTTTGATCTGCTTTGTACTGCTTCAGCCTCTTTAGTGGGTGAAGCTGGCATCTCTTCTTGCAGTACCTCTGTCATCTCTGAGCAGCTTTGCTGAGCCTGCTTGTGTGTAGTATCGGGCTGTTCGCTCCTCCTGTTCTCCTCCCCTTGTTCAGAAATGTGTTGCAAATGTCTCCTGTTACTTCAAAACAACTGTCCATCCTGAATCAATATGACGTAAGATCGGGGAGCAACCTTATGAATAATCTGTGCTTTGTGGTCCCAGACGTCAACATTATAAACAGGAACTGCACCATTGGGCTTCTGTGCTTGCAATGCTCGTGACCCTTTGTCACAGTACAGTTCTTGTTTAGGTTTCGCCTGGTGCTTGTAGCTGTGCAAATGAGTGTCAGGTCTGCGATTTGTTACTGTCAGTCCAGGTGATGTAAAAATCACGGTTCCTTTCTTTGGAGGCTCATGAATATTAATGATCCTTCAGGCACACATTGTTGGTGATACAAAAGGTATATATTTGCAAATAGGGTCAGAGAGAGAGAAGACAAAAGATCAAACTCTCTGCCCGCGGGGCACACTCCCCAGCAGGCTTTTATCCCCTCTCTCCTGAGCACGTGTACAGAAGCAGGAACTCTTACAACTCATTTCCGGTTCATACAAACATATATGAAACGACGTCACGTCATACATCGCATGTGTATTATAATTAACTACTTAAGTATGCGGGACGCATAGGCTTATATGTATTAGTTAATTGCGCTTGCTCAGAAAGTACTTTAGGTTACAAAAGTTCAAACTCAAGGACAAGATAGCAATTATTCTTATCTACCCTGAGAAATGTAGGGGGCATGAAAGGAAGTGTGATTTAGTGTAACAAAAAGATAGTAAATTTGCAGAAAAAAGAGAGAGTGATACCTTAATACAAAAAGCCCTTAGTAGCTTTTTTTTCAATCTCCAACCCCCCTTCTTCCACCAAGGAGACAGGGAGAGCTAGCAGCTGTGCTGTTCTAACAACACTATTGATAATGCATTTTTAATAATATTTCTAACAATATCCCCCCTCAAGATGCTTTCTGATCTTTACTTCATTTGGGCATATCAAGATAATTACGAGGAATTTGTCTGAGGACCATGACCTTTGCAGCAGTCTGTGCTTTCAAAGGGACTGCTGCGACCTGCATTCCTTCTACCGTGGTGGTTATCAATCTAGTGAGACAAGGAATAAGGCAAGGGATATAAATCAAACAGTCAGAGCACACAAAAGCAGAAATCCTACTTTTTTCCACCAGGGTCCTCCAAATAATTGAAACCACCAGTCCTTATTCCATGTGGTTTCCCACGTTTGTATTGGTACATGGGCTATTTTCCTAATCTCTTTGGCAATCTCTAAGACCACTTTTCCGTTGTCGTCTATTTGGAGGCAACAATTAGAAAGGTTGAGCTTTCCGCAGACTCTGCCATCTTCTGCGAGTAAATAGTCTAAGGCCATCCGATTTTGGTATATGGCTGCTCTCATCTGAGAACTCTGTCGGGCCAATAACTCGAGAGCAGTGGCAGTCTGGTTAGTAATTATTTCCAAGACTGCCTGCAACCGGATGATTCTATTTAGCATATATATTGGTGTCCGGTACCCCCAACTCCCATCATTAGCCCATGTAGCTGGTCCATAATACTCAATGATCCTTTGAGGAGGCCACTCATCTTCCTTCCACTTTTGGGAGCCACCCCGTGTCAAACTTACATCAATACTTCTCTTGGCCCTTTTCCAATCATCATACAAAGAGACTCCCAGCTTATTTCCAACCTCAGACGGTAACAAAAAGAAAGCTGGTACAATCACTCCCATATAGCAAGTTCCTGTCCACCCTTGTGGTAGTATTGTATAGGCCCGTCGTCCGCAAATCCAATAGTATCCTCTTAAGGCCCTATTTTCTCTATTAGTGGCATTTGGAGGGGCCAAACCATAGGGCATCTCAGGAAACCCCAAGCCTCCTTCTGGACCCAAAGGACCAGCTACTGCGTGGCCTCCTTTCATGGAACATTCCCATAGCCCATCCTGGTTCTTGTCTGTATAATCTGTCCGATCATCACTTCGATTTGTGGCACTCCAATACTTATTAAACCACACAATTGTTCCATTAGGATGCTGCCACACTAGCCGATTATACCCTGGGCTATTAGGATAATAGAGCCGTTCTAATTTTGTAAGGTTCATCCACCTTACTTTTAAAGTCCATATGCAACGGCTGTGTCCCAACCTTTTTCCTGTACCATTATTACTGATGCAATACTCTCCCAATGCCACTTGGGAAAGTTCCCAACTGTGGTTCTCATCCCATTTTTGACTAGTACTCTTAACATCTGCCTTACTACTTACTAGCCACTTCGGGGCCAAAGGAAAAGCCCTCCAAGGCCACCGGCCTCCGGCCTCCCGGAGCCCCCCACAGGCCCAGCAGTTGGTAAGATTAAAAGTACCTGCAATTCTTTCCATCATGTCAACATACAAATTTGTCCCTGGGGAAACAATTGGGGAAAGCGGGGGCATAGGCCAGCGGCTAAGGCTACGCAATCCTGCTTCTTTCATTATGCAGATAACAACAAGGCACATTAATATTCCCACCATATTTTCCCTTTTATGAGATCAAACACAGCCTAAATGTTTCCCTTTTACCTTCTTGTCTAATTTTCTGAACTTTGATTAAGCCGTTTCAGGCGCACTTGGAGATCACCAGTAGGTTCACAGCTCCACTTGCTGGCTTCTTGTTCCGAAGATGACTCAGCTTCTGGAGTCAGTTCGTCTTGGGAGTTGATGTCCTCTGACGCTTGCGGATGTCGTTTCACACGGGTATGGTGTATCCAACGGTCATGGCCAGCAATCTTTACAGCGGTGTGGGTACTTAGAAGTACCTGGAATAGGCCACTCCACCTCTCAGTCAAGGGTTCCTTTTTCCACCGCTGCACCAAGACCCAGTCTCCCGGGCAGAAGTCATGTACCGGTACGTCTAAAGGCAGGCGCTGAAAGGAGGCTGCATACCTGTGAAGAGAAGACAAGACAGACTGCAAAGCAATAACGTACATGTGAAGTTCACTATTACCTAATTCAAAAGTTACATTTTCTCGCATCCCAGGAGGTAAGACTCGAGGGGGCTTGCCAAACATAATTTCATATGGGGTCAATTTGAGGCCCCGTCGGGGAGTGTTTCGAATGCTAGTAAGAGCGAGCGGCAGTGCTTGAGGCCACTTAAGGCGTGTTTCAATACAGATTTTGGTGAGCAGAGTCTTTAAAGTCCTATTCATGCGTTCCACTTGTCCTGAACTCTGTGGTCTCCATGGTGTGTGTAATTTCCAAGTAACCTTGAGAGTTTGCGCGACTTCTTGAACCACCTTTCCCACGAAGTGTTGTCCTTGATCCGACTCAATGGACTCAGGCAGGGAATACCGTGGAATGATCTCCTGCAACAAATACTTCACTACTGTAGCCGCAGTGGCAGTCCTGGTGGGCCAGGCCTCGACCCAACCAGAGAGCTGGTCTACCATGACAAGTAAAAACCCGTGACGTCCGGACCATGGGAGCTCGGCAAAATCAATTTGCCATGTCTGTCCAGGGTACGGTGCCCAGGGTCTACCTCCCATTGGCACAGGGGGTTTCCTTCGAGGGTTTACTTTCTGGCATGTGATGCACTTGGTAGCAATGCACTGAGCTTCTACATATAGCCCTGGGGCTACTGCTTGGCGGATCACAAGATCACCCATGGCCAAGCCTCCCATATGGGTTCTTGCATGGAGCTGTTGCAGCACCTCCCGAAGCAATGGTCTGGGTATCATGACTTTCCCTCCTGGTACTATCCACCACCCCTGGGAATTCTTTTCTGCACAAGCTTTCTGTGCAAACTTATCTTCTTCAGGGGAATACTGTGGGACTAAATCCTGGACGTCTGGCCATATGGCATGGGACATGGCCTGCTTGGATACCCCTTCCACTTCTCCCCCAATAAATGCAGCTTCCTTTGCTGCTGCATCAGCCTTTGCATTTCCAAGCTTATGCTTTTCCTCAGCAGCCTTCCCATGGGCCCGCACATGAATGACTGCTACCTCTTTAGGCTGGTCGAGTGCCTCTAGTAGCTTGATAATCTGCGGGCCATTAGCAATATTATTCCCAGAGGCCGTAATGAAACCCCTTTCTTTCCACAATAGTCAGTGCGCATGGACTGTAGAAAAAGCATAGCGAGAGTCAGTATATATATTAACCCGCTGGTCTGTCCCCAGCTGTAATGCTCGGGTGAGCGCAGTGAGTTCCGCGGCCTGTGCCGACCATGAGCTCGGCAATGACTCCCTCCATATTACCTTATCCAAGGTTACCACTGCACATCCTGTTAGTCTTTTTCCATCGATGACAGAGCTGGAGCCGTCTACGAAGTATTCAACATCTGGGTCCTCAATTGGGTCCTCAGCAAGATCAGGTCGCACCTGCGTAGTTTGATTCAGGACCTGAAGGCAATCATGCGTCGGTTTCCCTGACTCCGGCAGCAAGGTTGCAGGGTTCAAGGCTGTAGTATGTTTGAAAGTAAGTCCTGGATTAGAGAGCAAAAATATCTCATACCGCGATTGTCTGGAGGGGTTAAGAAATTTCCCTCCCTCAGTCCCTAGGATCTAGGGAACTCCATGAGGAGTGAGTATTTCCATATCCGCACCCATGACTATCTTCTGGGCTTCTTCAACAACCACTGCTGTGGCTGCCACAGCCCGAAGACAGGCTGGCCACCCAAGTGCAACTGGATCTAGAACCTTTGAGTAATATCCCACGGGTCTCCAGGTCGGGCCCGATGGCTGTGTCAGCACCCCGATGCAACCCCTCGATTCTCATGAACATACAGTTGATATGGCTTTTTACTATTTGGGATGGCCAGGGCAGGGGGCTGGGTTAATGCTGCTTTCAGCAGATCAAAGGCATGCTGCATTTCTTTAGTCCATTTCCATTTAGTGAGACTCTCCTTAGTCAGGGATACATACAGTGGTCTAGCCTTCCCACCATAATCTGGTATCCATAGTCGACAGAACCCAGTTAGCCCTAGGAATGCCCGCAGTTCTTTGGGTGACTTAGGTGGGGTTAGACCTTGGATTGCCTGTATGCGATCTGCACTCAGGGCTCTGACTCCTTTTGAGACCTTATATCCCAAAAATGTGACTTGAGGCTGACATATCTGGGCTTTCTCTCTAGAGAATTTATATCCTTTTTCCCCCAGAGTGTTTAGGAGTGACCTGGTGGCTTCCTCGCAGAGCTGCAAGTTTGGGCTTGCAACTAGCAGGTCATCCACATACTGGAGGAGAGTCACTGCGGGGTGTGATCCCTTCCACTCCTCCAAGTCCTTCTGAAGGGCAAGTCTGAAAATATGGGGGGCTGCTACAAATCCTTGTGGGAGAACTGTCCACATGAGTTGGGCTTTATGGAAGGTGTCTGGATCCTCCCATTCAAAAGCAAACAATTTTTGACTTTCTCGGTGAAGGGGAATAGAGAAGAAAGCATCTTTCAAATCTAGCACTGAAAATATTTCAGCTTCCCCCGATACTTGTGTCAAGATCGTGTGAGGGTTCGGGACTACAGGATGGTCTGAAAGGACCTTCTTATTTACTGCCCGTAGGTCTTGGACCAGTCTGTATGAGACCCCATCTGCCTTCGGCACTCCAAGAATGGGGGTGTTATAGGGTGAGGACCCTTCCACTAGCCATCCGTACCTCTGGAATTTCTCTATTAATGGCTTGAGTCCAGCTCTGGCCGCTCGGCTGAGTGGGTACTGCTTTACCTGAACGGGCCCCTCCCCATCCTTGAGTAAAATCCTTACCGGGGAGACGGACTTAGCTCGCGCAGGGGTTCCATCAGCCCATACCGAGGGGTCTACTCCAGTCATGTGATCTTCTGGACTTACTGCAGGGCGTCGGTCCTCCAGGAGAGCCATCTGATAGTTCGAGCTCTGCTTGACAGGTAGCTGGACCACCATCTGATCGTCTCTGAAAAAGATCTCAGCTTGCAATTTTGTGAGTAAGTCCTGCCCAAGGAGTGCAACCGGGCAACTTGGAGAATACACAAAGGAGTGCTCGAGCAAATGGTCCCCCACTTTGGTGAGGAGTGGTTTACAAACAGGGAGTCGGGTCTGTGTTCCCTCAATCCCTTCTACAAGTACATGCTGTTCACTAGTTCCTGCACAGGGGTTTTTTTCTGGAATCATTGAAAATGTAGCCCCAGTATCCACCAAGGCTTCAAAGTTTTTGCCACCAACCCTAATGGTTACCATGGGATCTTCTCGGGCTCCAACCCGAAGGGTAGTGGTCTTATATCCCTGTCCCCTTCATTCTGTGTCCTCACCCTTGTCTTCTGCCCGCATGAGGTGACCTCTCGGTTCCCTCTCTCTCTTCTCCTTCAACTTCAGGCATTCCCTCTTCCAGTGTCCTTTCTTTTTGCAATAAGCACAAACGTCTGCTCCCACTCTTTCTCCTTTCCCCTTCTGTATCCCAGCCTTTCCAGGGTTACCTCCAGTTATAGCAGCTGCTAGTGCTGCCATCTGTCGCTGAGCCTTTTTATCCTCCTTGCGCTCCTGCACTTGCTCACGATTCCCATACACCTTATATGCAATTTCCACCAGCTCTGAAATCGGTTTCCCAGCACCTCCCTCAGTTTTCTGTATCTTCTTACGGATATCAGCAGCGGATTGACCAATAAACATAAGATTTACCATGCGTTGATTATCTGGGGCTTCTGGATCCAGATTGGAAAACCTGCGAAACGCCTCATACAGCCTCCCAAGGAAAGCTGAGGGATCCTCCTCTCTTCCCTGTCTCACTTCATACAACTTAGACAGATTGGTAACCCGAGGCACTGCCTTTCCCATTGCTTCCACTATAATTCCCAGATACCGTGCACTCAGCTCTCTGATCTCTGCAATATGATTATCCCATCTCAGCTCTTCTACAGGGCAGGTATCACACAGAGTACGACCAGCAGCACCCTCTGACTCAACTCTGGCTGCCACAATACGCTCCGCTGTACCCAACACTAAGCTCCTCTCCTCCGGGGTTAGGAGGGTCTGGAGCATCATCTGGACATCAGCCCAAGTGGGTCGATGAGTCTGCTCAATAGATCGAAACAGGTCCCTCATCTTTTCAGGGTCTTCACGAAAAGAGGGGCTCTGATTCTTCCAGTTAAATAAATCTGAAGTGCTAAATGGGGTGTAGACAAAAGTTGCATTGCCTCCTTCCCCAATAACCTCTCGCATCGGACAGTTCAGCACCGCCTGTGACTCTACAGGCTTGCGCAAATAATAACCCTTATTTCCCGATTCAGATGAGTCACTTGGCTGAGGCTCACGCTCTAACTCATTAGGTATGCTTTCGTACGTCGGTGGTGGTCTCTCTAAGGGAGGGGGCGGTGGTGCAGAAGGACTGGATCCCGAGGAGGCGTCTGACTCATCTTCACTACCTGACAGGGCAACCAGAGCGCGGGTCCGGTACTCAGCCAATTCAGAATCTTCCCCCTCATTAGACTCAGGGAGTACAGGCGGCCTCCCCCGAGTCTTTTCCTTAACAACCATCACATGAGACTTTGCTAAGTAATTCTTAATCCAAGGTGGCTGATTTTGAACCACCCACAACCAACAATCAATATAAGGAAACTGATTCCAATACCCATTCTGCATAACAATTTCATGGATAGCTATCACTTCTTTTAGCACAAAGGATCCTTTCGGGGTCCAGTGGACCCCAAATGTTGGCCACTCGAGTTGACAAAACTTAATTAAATCACCTTTTTTCATTTTTACTCCGTAATCAGCCGGCTTTGCAAATTTATTCAAATGACGTAATAAGAATTGTAGGGGAGCATCTGAATTTTCTACACAAGAGCGACTCATACCCATTTTGCCCACAAGACTGCGCCCAAGGCACACCAAATACGAAAAGACCTCTATAACAGGAGGTTTTACGATGACAACTGAGCCAGAAGTTCCCCAGTGATCGTTTACCCCCCTTTGTTTTGGGTCCAGAACCAAATTGGGCAAAAGGGAATTCGTATACTCAATCAGATAGCCCAGAGATCTCGATCCAAATCCCAAAATGCGTACCTGAAGACTCCAAAAAAACAAAATTTGCATAGGAGCCCTTAGTGTTCCGGATGTCCCGACCAACGTCTCAAGCCCCCCCGGGCGAGCCAAAAAAGAAAAGGCTTGGTGCGCACGCCCCGTGGTGGCAGAGACGACGCGCCGATGGACTCCGGAGTCATCCAGAGAGCCCCACGTTGGGCGCCAGATTTGATGTAAAAATCACGGTTCGTTTCTTTGGAGGCTCATGAATATTAATGATCCTTCAGGCACACATTGTTGGTGATACAAAAGGTATATATTTGCAAATAGGGTCAGAGAGAGAGAAGACAAAAGATCAAACTCTCTGCCCGCGGGGCACACTCCCCAGCAGGCTTTTATCCCCTCTCTCCTGAGCACGTGTACAGAAGCAGGAACTCTTACAACTCATTTCCGGTTCATACAAACATATATGAAACGACGTCACGTCATACATCGCATGTGTATTATAATTAACTACTTAAGTATGCGGGGCGCATAGGCTTATATGTATTAGTTAATTGCGCTTGCTCAGAAAGTACTTTAGGTTACAAAAAGTTCAAACTCAAGGACAAGATAGCAATTATTCTTATCTACCCTGAGAAATGTAGGGGGCATGAAAGGAAGTGTGATTTAGTGTAACAAAAAGATAGTAAATTTGCAGAAAAAAGAGAGAGTGATACCTTAATACAAAAAGCCCTTAGTAGCTTTTTTTTCAATCTCCAACCCCCCTTCTTCCACCAAGGAGACAGGGAGAGCTAGCAGCTGTGCTGTTCTAACAACACTATTGATAATGCATTTTTAATAATATTTCTAACACAAGTAACCTCATTCTCAACTTTCTGTTACATAAAATCTCAGCAAGGGACAGGCCATATCCTAGAGGAACTGACCTGTAATTCAGAATTACTAAATATTCAGGTGCAGCAGCTGGATCACCACCTGAATCACTGGCTATCTAAGAAACGCTTTATTATCTTAACATTTTCCACAAGCCCATGAGACTGAGGGTATCTCGGCTTTGATATAACATGCAAACCATAGTCTGTGCAAATGTTTTAAATTTGTGAGCCAAGAACTGGGGGTCATTGTCAGACATAACCCTTTGTGGAATTCCAGATATGGAAAAGCTTGATTTCAGATGCAGTATAGTATGGTGTGCAGTGGCCATTGGAAACTTCCTATTCTTAGGCCTCTTGTCTATGCACATTGGTTCCTTCTTATTCTTAGGATGGTATTTCCGGCATATTTCACAGTTATGTACAGCATTTTCAATCCGACTATACATGAGTGGCCAATATAACACCTTCCTGGACCTTCTTTTGCATTTTTCAATGCCCAAATGACCCTGATGGATTCATTTAATCATATTAAATGAATATGCTTGTAGTGCTTCAGGTATTACCATCTTGTGACCCTTGAACAAAACACCATCAATCACTAAGAGCTGTTCTCTAAACTGAAAATATGGACTTGGTATATAATGGCCAGGCCACCCACTGGTGATGGCTTTAATAACTCTCTGCAGTGTGCCACCCTGTGCTGTAGCATCTATATTGTGTTGCCACATCTCATCTGAGACGGGGTAATATGTTTTCATCCTGTTTACATGCAGAATGTCAGATTCCTTTCCAGCATCATCAACAGTGTTGTCAACTGCCCTGGACAAAATACCAGTGGTTATCACCAGAGGGTCACTCTTGAGCCTTCCCTGGATTTAATGCTTGGCTGGTTCAAGTGACCTAAAAGGCCTGGTATGTCTGACCCAGCAGGCAGAGCATGGGGCTGGCATCTGCTGCCTCTGATGCTCACACAGGCAGGTCCTGCAGGGCTAGTTTTTGTGCTGGATTTCATGGGTTTTCATTCACTGTGCATCTGGCACAGGAATACTGGGCAGATGGTCTACAAGGTGTGCTTTGTTTTTTCTCTAAAGGGTTGTATTGGGGTGCCCCAGTTGGGTAGAGGGGGATAGTGTTGACTCCTCTTTGGTCTGCCGGTTTGATTGTCATTTCACTGCTGTTACTAATTTGTACTTTTTTATCGGGACCCTTTTCGTAGATCTCACTGAACTCAGTGTAGATCTGTATATTGACTACTGGGGGTTTGAGTGCCAACGGGTTTAGGAGCCTGGAGAAGCATACAAAACCTAGAGATGTTTTTGAATGTGCCTATGCGCTAGGTGTTGTCCAGGCAAATTCCTTCAAGGCTCTAGACCTTCCTTTCCTCCCCAGGAAACAACCCAGGTGCTCTGTTAACCCAGGAGAATTGGTTTCCCATTCTGTTCTCAACTATATCCCCATCTTTGGCCAGGGCTCATAGGTTTCTAGCCCAGGTGCACACATGCAAGCATACAGCCACACACACGTGTGCACAGATGCATGTATGAGCATGCATGTGTGCATGCACACAAAGAGCAGCTCTCTGTCCACAAAGATTTGCTGAGATGTGGTGCTCATACACTTGGTCCTAGTCTCTGGAATAGAGTGGAGCAGATCGTGTAACCATCCTGTGTCACTGGGAGGGACAGATTTAGCTGCTTTGAAAGATCCAAGCCCATACGAGTCTGGGACGCCAGGGGACATTCCCAGGCAAATATCTATGCCAGGGCACGGCTTCTTGCAGCTGGACTTTACCACTAACTGAGGTATGGACATGGACATGAACCTTTAGCCTGACTTCTATCCTGGGGAAGATCGTAGAAAAGTTTATTAAGGAGGCCATCCTTGATGGACTGGCCCAGGCTAACATCCTAAGGCATAGTCAGCATGGGTTTGTTGCGGGTAGGTCTTGTTTGACCAATCTCATTTCCTTCTATGACAAGGTGACCTATCACCTGGACAAGGGAGAAGAGATTGATGTCATATATCTTGACTTCAAAAAAGCTTTTGATCTGGTATACCACGATCACCTCTTGGCCAAACTGGCCAGTTGTGGCCTTGGCTCCACCAGGATCTGCTGGCTGGGAAATTGGCTCCGTGGTCGGACCCAGAGGGTTGTAATTGATGGCAGTCACTCATCGTGGTGCCCTGTGACCAGTGGGGTCCCTCAAGGCTCTGTTCTTGGACCCATACAGTTCAACATCTTCATTAATGATGTGGACACTGGAGTCAGGAGTGGACTGGCCAAGTTTGCCGATCACACCAAACTTTAGGGCAAAGAATCCATGCCAGAAGATAGGCGGGTGATCCAGGCTGACCTGGACAAGCTCAGCAAAAGGGAAGATGAGAACCTGATGGTGTTTAACACCAAAAAATGCAAGGTTCTCCACCTTGGGAGGAAAAACCTGCAGCATCCTTATAGGCTCGGCAGTGCTACGTTGGATAGCACTACAGAAGAAAGAGACTTGGGGGTCATCATTGACCACAAGATGAACATGAGTCTGCAATGCGATGCTGCAGCTAATAAAGGGACCAAAATGCTGGCTTGCATCCATAGATGCTTGTCGAGCAAATCCCGGGACGTCGTTCTCCCCTTGTACTCAGCCTTGGTGAGGCCGCAGCTGGAGTACTGCGTCCAGTTTTGGGCTCCACAAGTCAAAACAGATGTGGAGAAGCTTGAGAGAGTCCAGAGGAGAGCCACGCGTATGATCAGAGGTCAGGAAAACAGATCTTACGATGATAGGCTGAGAGACATGGGACTCTTTAGCCTGGAAAAGCGCAGGCTCTGGTGGGAGGAACAGATTTAGCTGCTTTGAAAGATCCAAGCCCATACGAGTCAGGGACCCCAGAGGACATTCCCAGGCAATTGTCCATGCCAGGGCAGAGCTTCTTGCAGCTGGACTTTACCACTAACTGAGGTAAGGACATGGACATGAACCTCTCAGAGTCCTGCTCTCCCCCAGTGGGAGATGATGCCAGAGCCCCATGGCCTAAAATTCAATCACCGCAGCCATCTTTGGGCTCCGGTTCCATACAGCCCAGACTGTGTTGTACCCTGAGAGGAGTAAGCAAGTTGCAAGTTGCTTAATGTGCAATAGTTAGACATTATTAGAGTCTGTATCCAGGGATGCCCCATATGATGGGGGCTCTGAATTTTAATCTCAGCTGGCATTTTATTGTTATTGTCATTACTTTATTTTGTAGTAGTTGATTTAATTACTCTTGGAATCCCAGAGAAACCACTTGACAATCGCAGCCTCACTGTTCTGTGGAGAAGGAAATCTCCAGAATTTGTCCCCACGTCTGGTTCTTTTACAAGCTTTCCCTTCATTTTAGCGTGACAGCTGACCACCATAATGTAGCTTTGTTCCTTCACTGCCTCCGCATTGCCCAAGTAAAGGCAGGTGCAGACTCCTCTTTCTCCCCTGTGCGGTCGCTGTCAGCTGTTAGGACAGAAGTCCGGCTCCATCCCTCTGGCGTGCGGCAGTGAAGGACCTCCTAGGCGAGGAGGAGAGGAGGCAGCAACTACGAAGACAGGCAGGAGGTTGCTGACCCCAACCACAATACCAGAGGGATTCACGCAACTGCCTGGGTGAGTTAGACCATGACTGCCACAGTTTGGCATGTGGAAAGGGAGAACCAGATGGGCTGTGTGACAGGAAACATGAATAGCGTGGGATACAGTGGTTAATCCATATGTGCTTTGTGGCCAAATGACATCTCAGTATCTGCCCAAACTCTATCAGGCGTATCACCTGTCTGTCAGTTTGGTTGCCATGGTCAGTGCAGTGGGCAGGCAGTCCCCCCCTCATGCGTCTCGTGTCACCCTGAATTGTAAGCTGAGCTGGAAACATTCCTGAGGGAGGGGGATCCTGTCCTGAGGACCTGAGATGGTACAGGTAGCCAAGGGGGCAACTCCATCTCTCTGTTGTTTTAGCAATGACCTCATGGCATGGGGCAGGGGCTTGACTCCTATAGGTAACAAGTGCTGCTTTTTCAACTGATTGGATCTGGAAGATGATGTCAAGAGAAAGCTCCAGGCTTCTGCCAATGAGGTTGCTCCAGGTGGGAACTTTGTGATGAGGTCATGAAAAGTTATTTATTAACCCCTGTTCCTGGAAGAGGGTAGAAAGCCATCTTGGAGAACCAGTTGGAGCAGAGCCTTGCTGGAGACAGTCATGCTGCAAAGCAGGATAGAGCTGCCATGCTGGAGCCCGAGGGCTGCTGGGGAGAGAGGGAGAGCAGCTGAAGGCTGCAGGCCTCTCCCTCTCTGTCTTGAAACTGGACACACAAGAAACTGCCTGCCTCCAGAGGAAAGCAGTCAGCTTCTAGATGATACTTGTGAGTAAGCTACTTGAGATCTGTCTCGATATATAGCTTGCAGTACAGCAGTTGCATAATCAATGGCTACCAGGCCACACTGTTTGCTCTAAGTTTATGCTGTGTTACCTCTCTATCCTGTACCCTACCCCAAACCTACTCTCTGTAACCAATAAAATTCTCCATTGTTGATGAATGAGATGAACTGGCTGGGAGAGGGAGAGTCTTTGTGTCCCCTTGGTCTAGCTAACTAAGGGAGACCGCTATCTGTGCTCCAGGCCAAGAGAAGCACCCGAGGTTCTTGCAGTGGGTCGGGCACCCTTAAGGTCTACAAGGCCTGTGTATGCCAGGGGCACAGGGTCGCAGACAGACTGAGACTCCTGGGTGGTGGCATCGATAACCCCAGACTCACAGGTGTGCTCTGGGTAGGGGGTCGGCCAGATGTGAGGTGCCCCAGGGAGGCACTCAGAGCCTTGTAGATGGTCAGGTGCAGTGAGGTGGGTGGCTCGGTGCTTGAATGCCCTGTGCTGGCCCACCACACACTTATCCTTTTAGTGTTAGTATCCATCTGTTTTCCATCCCATGAGCACCCAGACCTTGGTGTAACTTGCCTGCTGTCAACATCCCTCCTGCTTGTGCAGAGCCCACATGAAGAAAGAGACCAAGGGTTTTAGGGCCCCACATTTAGCTCATTTGTTCTTGTGTGTCGTGACCGTGCAAGCACTACAGACCAGCTGTCCTGTAGAAATCAGTCGGCACTGTTTTGTTCCTTTGTGTTACCTCCCCAGTCTGCAGTAAGTGACACAACCTTAGATTTTGTAGCATCCTTGGTCCATAACTTCTCCAGAATGTTTTCCCGACAGGTAGGAATAACAAGGGGCTTCGCACAACTCTTACAGCTGTGGGTGAAAGCAGATGCATTGCATCCTATTTCAAATTCTCTAGTGAACCCAGTTGTCAACAGCCTTCTCCCTGGTCCAACCAGTGACGTAATGAGCTTGTTTGATGAGGTCTCTTCCTGGAACAGTTCGCTGTGCACACAGATTGAAGGGGGATTTTAAGGAGTGATTCTGGAAATTGGAAGCTGCAAATTCCTCTCTGTTAGAGCGAGGCTTCAGTTTTCTAACCCCTTCAGCGACTGAGGTTAATACAGGCACTGCTGACACCCCTGTGTGAGCTTTGACCAGGCTGTGAAGGGCACCTGGCTTCATTCATCAGAGGCTGAAGAGGTTAAGGTCCCTCAATTGGGCCTCACAGGGTTTTTTTCTGTAGGCCCCTGACCAGATGGGTGGCCCTCCTCTGAACCCTTTCCAGGTTATCTGCATCCGTCCTGAAGTGTGGTGCCAAACCTGGACGCTGTACTCCAGCTGCAGCCTGACCAGTGACACATAGCGGGGAAGTATCACCTCCTAGACCTGTTTGTGCTGCACCAGCTTATGCAAGAAAGAGTGCGGTTAGCTTTACTTATTGGCGACTCATGTTCATTTTGGAGTCAACTACGACTCCGAGATCCCTTTCTGCAGTTGTGCTACTTAGAATGGTCCCTCCCAGGCTATAGGAGTGTTGATGATTGTTCTTCCCTAGGTGCAACACATGGCACTTATCCTTGTTAAACTACATCCTGTTCTGTTCCGCCCATTTCCCCATCCTGTCCAAATCAGCCTGGAGTTGTTCCCTGCCGTCTAGTTTGTGTACTTCCCCCCATAATTTGGTGTCATCTGCAGACTTCCAGAGAGTGCTTTCTACTCCCTCATCCAAGTCACTAATGAAGATATTGAATAGTACCAGTCCCAGGACACAGCCTTGGGGGACTCCACTGCCCACATTTCTCTAGGTAAAAACCAACCCATCTACCACCACTTTCTGGGTGCATCCCATAAGCCGATTTTCCACCCATCAGACTGTGTAATAATCTACATTGCAACTGTTTAGTTTATTTATAAAAATTGGGCACAACACTGTGTCAAAGGCCTTTTTAATATCTAAGTAAATAACATCTACCTGTATTCTTTCATCCAAGTATTTTGTGACCCGGTCATAAAAAGAAACCAGGTTAGTCATGCAGGATCTCCCTGCTATGATGCCATGCTGGTTGCCCGTAGCATTATTTTATGCACTGGTCCCCCACAAATGTGCTCCTTAACAATGTTCTCAAAGGTCTTGCCAAGGAGAGAGGTGAGGCTAACCGGCCTATAATTACCCTGTTCCTCCTTCCTCCCCTTCTTGAAAATAGGGACCACATTGGCCCTTTTCCAATCCTCTGGCACCTGTCCTGAGCACCACAGTGTTCAAACAGTTGTCCTCTATGACTCTAGCTGATTCCCTAAGTAGCCTAGGATGAAAATCATCCGGGCCTGTTGACTTAAATACAGTCAACCCCTCCAAGTGCCCCTTTACTAGGTCAGCACTAAGAGTTGGTGGTTTGGTCTCCATCTCATGCTTACTTAAAGTCCCAGTGGGATCTTTTTATATCTGTGTCTCAGTTAGGAGCTCTGCTTTGGCCATCCTACCTGTTACCCTGGTTACCCTAGTCCATCTTGAAGGGGCCCTATGTTACCCTGTGCTTTATTTTTGCTTCCTAGGTATTTAAAGAATGACTTCTTATTATCCTTAAGTTTTGCTGCCAGCCCAAGCTTCATTTCCGTTTTGGCTCTCCTCACTGCTTCTCTGCAAGCTCGAGCCAAGAGGTATACTCCTCCTGGGTGGCTGCCCCCTGCCCTCACAGCCTGTAGGCCTCTCTTTTCCTCTCTGGGCTCTCCTGGATTTCCCTGCTCAACCAAGAGGGTTTCTTTGCTCTTTTGTCCCCCTTTATGCGTACTGGGATGGTCCCTTTCAGTGGCTGCAGGATCAGTCCCTTGAGAAACGCCCACCCTTCCTGGACTCCCATCCCTCCAATGTTTTTACCCATCAATCCCTCCCTAACTAATCTCCTGAGCTTGTTGAAATTGGCCTTCCTGAAGTCATGCACTTCAGCCCTACTAGTTATCTTCCCCACATTTTGCTGGGTAGCGCACTCTATCAACTGGTGGTCACTATGCCCTAGGTTACCTTGTACCTGCAGATCCCCCACCAAGTCATCCCCTGTAGCCAGCACCAAGTCTAGTAAAGCATTTCCCCTAGGGGGATCGTTTACCCCCTGTTAGGTGTAGTTCCTGTAAGCATGTTAGAAACTTATGTGAATGGGCAGACCTGGCTGCCTCTTCCAGCGGATGTGGGGGAAGTTTAGGTCACCCATGACAGCCAGGTCCTTTGAGCGCTGCCTCTGAGAGCTGTCTCGAGAATCCTAGGCTTCACTCCTCCTCCGGGTGTGGGGATCTGTAGTAGACCCCCACTACCAAGTCCCTTTCTCCCCAACACCCCTGTAATCTTACCCATAGTACCTCAAATTGCCCTTATTCTAAGTCCAGCTTAACTACAGAAGATGTGTATTGCTCCTTAACATAGAGAGCAACACCTCCCCCCTTTTTCCCCACTCTATCCTGTCTCAGAGGAGATGGTTGTTCTTTACCTGCATTTCCTGTCTCAGAGGAGAAGGCCATGGAGTAATGAACTGGAAAGAAAGTTTGTTGGTTGAATTGTGTGCAAGAGCTGTGGTGAGGGAAGGAATGGAGGGGTGAATATGGGCAAAGAGGCATTGTCAGTGCATGCTCTGTGCTGCCTGTCTGCCTGGGTATTAGAGGTACAGGCCCCTCTTTCAAAGTGATTCCTTGTTCCAACTACTGCTGCCTCCAGCTGATGCATCTCAGAGCAGAGCAGGCTGGCTTGAGCCCTTCCAGGTGCAGACAATGGGAACACGGGCAGCGCTAACTGGGAATGTGCACAGGCCCCTTCTCCCTGCTGCTTCCACCAACCTGACTCTTGCCAGCTGGGGAGTGCAGGGGAGGGCTGAAACTGAAGCCCACTGCCCAGTCCTTCCCCACACCATGAGTGCATCTGTTTCACAGGGAACCACAGCTACGTTCTCAGGTAAGAGGGCTAAGCAGACAGGTCAGCCTCAGTATCCGGTGACTTATCAGCATCTCTACATGTGCTCCCGGTTTGGGGCGGGGGTCGGGGAGAGGGCACTTTAATAAGAGCCTGTGTCATTGCTAGTGAGGGAAAATCCATGCACTGTACAGGTCAGGCTGAGGGTCTCTTTGGGATCCTTGACCAGGCTGACCTGGGAATAGACACCTGCCTCTAGGAGAGAGAGAAAAGATGGAGGTTGGAAGGATGCTCAGAGGTGCAGGAATGGGAGACTCTCATGGTCATGAGAGATACAGATGTGATAGTGAGGGATGTTTCCATGCTACTTCATGTGGACTAACTAATCCCTGGTACTCTGTGTATATCTTAATTCTTTGAAAAGGCCACAGTGCTGGAGTAGAAGTGGCAGCTGTTTCATAAGAATTGACTCAGTGAAACTCTGGATATACCCAAGTCATTTTCTGTAAAAAAGCCAGATGAAGCTCAGAGCTCCAGTATGAAACTGTTGAAAGTCTCTGGGTTAAGTTTAGAGGAGAGAGCAGCAAGGGTGATGTTGTTGAGGGGGTCTGCCATAGACCACGAAACCAGGGGAAGTGGTGCATGAAGTTTCCTCAAACAGCTAGCAGAAGTTTCCCAGTCACAAGCCCTGGTTCTCATGGGGGACTTGGATCACCCTGACATCTGCTAGGAGGGCAATACAGCAGTGTGCAGGCAATCTAGGAAGATTTTGGAGAGTACTGGGGACATCTTCCTGGTGCAAGTGCTGGAGTGGCCAAGTAGGGGTCATACTCTTCTTGACCTGCTGCTCAGAAACAGGGAAGAATTGGTGGGGGATATAATAGTGGAAGGCAAGTTGGGCAGCAGTGACCACAAGATGATTGAGTTCAGGATCCTGAGGATCCCCGCAGAAGCACAGATGTGCCCACAGGCCCATGGTATTGGATTCATGTCCAATGTACTGGAGAAGCCTTAACAATCCTGGCTGTGGTGTAGGTGTAGGCAAAGTACATAGGTATGTTCCAGGTGCTTGAGCCTGGGAACCTGTGTCTGGCTGAGGTGTGATGCATGTGCCCGGTTGATGTGTATGAGAGAAACAGAGAGGAGGGAGCAGGGACGGTGCAGACTGCCTGGGCTGGTGTGACCAAAGAAAAACAGCGAACGACATTTACATTTCCAAGCTGAACCTGAAAGGGGCCAGAGGCTGGGATACCTGAGAAGAGACTAGGCCTGTGTGAAGCAGCTACTATTTGCTTTGGAATTGGCTGATTCAGGGATAGTGATTCAATTCAGTGATTCGAATCACTATCCCAAATCAATTCAGCCCAAATCTGATTTGGAGATCTGGCTGCTGCCAAATTGGCCAAATCTCTGAATCACACAGGCCCTATCCCGCACCCGCTCTCCCAGCCCAGTTCTGCCCCAGCTCCTGGCCCTAAAAAAAAAATAAAAAATTAAAGAAAAGCCCCCACTCACTCGGTGCTGCCAGGCAGGGGGCAATCCCGACCGCCCCATGCCACGTGTGAAGCTCTGTCATTATCCCCCTGACCCCTACCCACTGTCCCAGCCCCCCCATGGCTGTCCCATGTACCCCCAGCTCCCATCGCTTTAAAAAAAAAAGCAACCAAGAAACCCTGAATTCCCCAGCTCTTGCAAGGCGTGGACGGAATAGGGGGTGATCCCCGCTGCCCCCCATTGCTGAGCGCTGGATGGGGGGCTCTTCCACAAGCCCCCAGAAGCATTGTGCCCACTTCAGCACTCAATGGATCTGGGTTTTTTGTAGTTTTATTTAACAGGCGCAGGAGCTGGGGTGGGTGGGGCAGCCATGGGAGGCCTGGGGAAAGTGCGTAGGTGTTGTGGGGCTGCTCAGTGGGGTGAGGGGAACAGGCAGGGGATGGGGGCCTGCCCAGGATCCCCGCCATGGTCCCTTCCCCCTCTCTTCCAGCAACCCTCCTCCCTGTGGCCGGCCAGTAGGGGGCGCTCCTGCGTTGAGCCGCCCACCTCCCTGCGCCCGCCCACCTTCCAGACTCCGAATGCCTCCCTAGGGGCGCCTTATGCTTGGCCGACCCCTCTCCCGGAGCACGCTTGCTAGTCTGGGGGTAACATCGCCCCCACCACCCCGAGAAGAGAGACTGTCTCAGCCCTGTGTCCTCGGGGAAACACAGGCCTCATAGTCCGACCGGTACTCGACCCAGTACAGGCACTTCGGGCATTTCCCCAAGTCAAGGGGCAAGAAGTAAAGTCTCCCTTAGTCCGCAGACCTAAGGGGTCTCTTAGGTATAATTTAGACCCACCCCTCAATAAGTCTCCCACACCAGTCAAAAAGGAGAACTTTATTGATTACAGGGGGTAGGGGAAATTAGGGTACAGTGTTGAGCAATTTCTTAGAAATCCTAAAGAGCAAACAGTGTGGCTGAGGTAGCCTTTTGATTATGCATCTCTGTTACTGCCAGCTAAATATCTAATCCGATTGAGTAGCTTAGTCACAAACATCATCCAGAGTTCTCCAGTTTGCCTTCTGGAGTCTGGGGGTGAGAGAGAGAGCTAGGTCCCGATGGTAAGGCTTCTCTGTCTCCTTTTTTTTTTTTTTTTTTCTGTTTTTTTGCACCCGTCCTGGAAGCACTGCAATACCAGGTCAATGCATGGAGTGGATGGAGCACGCTCTGGTTCCACCACCCAATACCAAAAAGAATCATGTCAATATAGACCTCCTACGGAGGACATATCAGAGACAATTACCTGGCAGGGGAAGCAGCGTGACCACGTAGGCTTCTCTGTCTCCCCTGCTTTGCTGCTGCTTTACCTCATGGCCGAAGAAGAGAGAGCCTCCTCCCCCCTCAACCTATATAGCCCCTGTGACCTCATTCACCTGGGCCAGTGGAGGTCAGCCCAGTTGGCTGTCAGCCAACCAATTTGAAATACATCACCTGTCACCAGGCAGATTCCAGCTCCCCAGGTAGAAACCCCCCACCCAGGTGGTTGATGCCAGTCCCGTAGGCAGAGGGAGCAGGTTCCCCGCCCTCCCTCAGGGATGCAGCCAGCTCAGGTTACCTAAAGAGACAGGCTGAGGTGTGAATCCTCTGTGCTGGCCCATCTAATCACAGAGTCCCAGGGCAGAGACTTTGGGGAGAAACCAAGGTGGCTTTCTGCCACACTTCCCCCCGCTCTTTATAAAGCTTGGATCTGTAGCTTCACAGAGGTATG
>NC_143400.1:42368376-42390422 GCF_052110815.1 Crocodylus siamensis | reverse complement strand
CTCATGTGCTGCACATCCCTCATGACTTTCATGTGTTCAGTGTCTCTGTTAGGGCTGTGAGCAGCTTCGGGTGCTGATTTGATTTGGAGGATATTCAGCTCCATTCGGTGGCCGGATCTCCAAATCCAAATCGAGTCACAGGGAATAATAACCAGGTCTGAATTGATTCCAAGGTCTCCAAACCAATTTGGAAAAGATTTGGAGAGCATCGATTCGGGCAGTCCCCTCTCGCTGCTACAGGGAGCTGGACCTGGGCTCCAAGCTGGTAAGTAGGGGGAGGGGGCTGGAAGAGAGGGGAAGGGACCATGGCGGGGATCCTGGCCAGGCCCCATCCCCTGCCTGTTCCCCTGGCCCCCCTGAGCACCCCTCAATACCTGCCCGCTTTCCCAGGCCTCCCATGGCTGCCCCACCCACCCCAGCTCCTGGGCGTTTAAATAAAAACAAAAAACCCGGATTCATTGAGTGCTGAAGCAGCACAGGGCTTCTGGGGGCTTGTGGAAGAGCCCCCCAGGCAGCACTCAGCAATGGGGGGCAGCCGGGATCACCCCCTCTCCCCCCCACCTTGTAAGAGCTGGGGAATCCAGGGTTTGTTTGTTGCTTTTTTTTTAAAGGGATGGGAGCTGGGGTACATGGGGCAGCCATGGGCCACACTGCCGGCCCATGTTCATCGTGGAGTCAATGACGACTCCAAGATCCTTTTCCGTCTCCGTGCTGGCAAGAGGGGAGTTCCCCAACCTGTAAGTGTGGTGCCGGTTCTTCCTCCCCATGTGCAACACCTTGCACTTATTAGTGTTAAACCCCATCCTATTCTCATCCGCCCACTGTTGCAACCTGTCAAGGTCAGCTTGTAGCCTATTGCACCCTTCTAGTGCACCCACATCCCCCCACATCTTAGTGTCATCACCAAACTTGAACAGGGTGCTTTCTACCCCCTCATCCAAGTCACTGATGAAGATGTTGAACAGTGCGGGCCCGAGGACCGAGCCCTGCGGAACCCCACTGCCCACGTCCTTCCAGGTCGAGAAGAACCCATCCACTACCACCCTCTGGGTGCGGCCCTCCAACCAGTTGGCGACCCATTTGACCGTGTGGGCATCGACACCACAGTCTCCCAGCTTTTTGATGAGGACAGGGTGAGAGACAGTGTCGAAAGCCTTCCGGAAGTCCAGAAAGACTACATCCACAGCAACCCCTGCGTCTAATGATTTGGTGACCTGATCGTAAAAGGCCACCAGGTTGGTCTGACAAGACCTGCCACTGATGAACCCATGTTGGTTGCCCCTGAGCATACATTCCCCCGCAAGGCCCTCCTGGATGTGTGCCAGGATAATTTTTTCAAAGAGCTTACCCGGGATTGAGGTAAGACTAACTGGCCTGTAATTTCCCGGGTCCTCTTTTTTTCCCTTTTTGAAGATAGGGACCACATTGGCCCTCTTCCAGTCCTCCAGCACCTCGCCAGAGCACCACGAGTGCTCATAGAGCCGCGCCAGGGGTCCCGCAATGACCTCGGCCAGTTCCTGTAGAACCCTAGGGTGAAGATCGTCCGGACCAGCGGACTTGAACACGTCCAGCCTCTCCAGAAGTACCCTAACTAACTCCTCGCTAACCCCTGGCCCAGGCGTGTCTCTCCCGGGGCCCGAGGGGGGCCCAGCAGGGAGGTGGCTGAACTGGTCCCTACTTAGGAAGACAGAGGCAAAGAAATTGTTAAATATGTTAGCTTTATCATCTGGCGTGATGACTAAGTTGCCCATCGTGTCCTGCAGGGGCCCCACATTACCCGGGACCCTCTTTTTACCCCCTGTGTATTTGAAGAAGGACTTCTTATTGTCCTTAATCTGGGAAGCTAGTCCTATCTCCATCTCTGCCTTGGCCCTCCTGACTGCCCCACTACATCCTCGGGCAACTGTAACATAGTCCTTCTTGGTGATGACCCCATCTCTCCATTGGGTATATGCCTCCCTTTTAGCAAGGAGACATTCCCGGATGCTCTTAGTGAGCCATGGGGGTTTATGTGCCCTCCTGCTCCCTTTGACCCTTGTTGGGATTACCTCCCTTTGGGCATGGAGGATCGTCTCCTTAAGGAGCAACCACTCACCTTCGACATCTGATTCCCTTCCCCTCTGGGTCCTCAGCGCTTCCCCAACGATCCTCCTTAGCTTGTTGAAGTCAGCCCTCCTAAAGTCTAGGGCTGTTGCCTTGCTGCAGCCCTTTGCCACCTTACGCTGGATGGTGAATTCCAGCAAGCGATGATCACTGTCTCCCAGGTGGCCCATCACCCGCAGCCCCCTCACCAGGTCATCACCCGTGGCCAGCACCAGGTCCAACAAGGCGTCTCCCCTGGTGGGACTGTGCACCTCCTGGGTTAGATGGAGGTCCTGCACTCTGGCTAAGAACCGACGTGAGCAATCAGACTTGGCTGACTGCTCCTCCCAGCAGATGTCTGGGAAGTTCAGGTCCCCCATGATGACCACATCCTTAGCCCTCACTGCCTCTGCGAGCTGACCTAAGAATTCCTGGTCGAGCTCTTCTCCCTGGTTGGGAGGTCTATAGTAGACTCCCACCGTTAAGTCTCTCTCCCCTGGACTGCCTTTTACTCTAACCCAGAGCACCTCAGAGTGCCCCCCCCTACCCCCTTGCTAATTAACGAGGAAGTATATTCCTCCTTGATGTAGAGTGCTACTCCTCCACCTTTCCTTCCTGTCCTGTCTCTCCTGTATAGCCTATAGCCCTTGACACTCACCGCCCAGTCATGCGATGAGTCCCACCACGTTTCTGTGATCCCTACTATGTCAGGGCTGGTGACAGCTAGCAGGAGGGCGAGTTCCTCCTGCTTCTTCCCCATACTTCGAGCATTCGTGTAGAGGCATTTGAGGCCTCCAACGGTTGTGCCCACTGACCCCCTAGTCTCAGCAATGCCCCGTCCCCCATCACTTACCTGTTTCTCCCTTTTGACCATTGGTCTGGGCTCGCTGGCTGTTGCTGGGCCTGGTAGTTCATCATCTCCTCCGCCCTCATCTTCCCCCTCCCCCGACGAGCCTAGTTTAAAGCCCGCCGAAGGAGGTTCACCAATCTGGAAGAGAACACACGCTTACCTTTAGGGGAAAGGTGGAGCCCATCCCATCCCAGCATGTCTCTCATCACGATGTGCCGGTCATGGCTGAGGAAGCCAAAGCCTGCCTCGAAGCACCATTCCTGTAGCCTCCAGTTGGTCTCCGCTATGCACATCTCATGACGTCTGCCTCGACCGCTCACTGGCAGGATGGAAGAGAAGACCGCCTGTGCGCCCATCTCCCTCAGCACGCCTCCCAGAGCATGGTAGTCCTCCATCAGGCGATCAGGGGCTCTCCTGGCCGCATCGTTAGTACCCACATGGACGAGGACCATGGGGTAATAATCGGTGGGCTGGATGATGGACTGGAGCATCCCCTTCACATCCTGAATCTTCGCTCCGGGCAGGCAGTAGACCTCACGTGCTGAGGGATCCTGGCGACAGATGGGGCCCTCCGTACCTCTCAGGATGGAGTCACCAATCACGATGACGCGACGCTTCCTCCTCTTAGGCCTCTTGACTCCCGCCGCCCGCATAGGACATTGTGTGCGCAAAGTCTCCTCCCTGGAATCTTCCACTGCTCCCTCCTCCTCCAGGGATGCCAGGGCCTCATATCTGTTCTCCAGATGGACAGGAGGAACTGGTGCCGCAACATGGTTAATAGCCCTGGCGCGGGAGACCGTCTGCCACTCAGCAGTGGAGGGCTCATCCCGGGCTGCCCTCTCCTCTGTCGTACCACCCTGCAGAGAAAGAAAATACCTATCAATTTCCTCCTCTGCCTCACTGATTCCCCTCAGCCTCCTAACCTCCTCCAGGAGCTCCTGCACCCGCTCCTCCAGGGTCCTAAGGCGGATACCTACAGGACAGGTGCAGGAGTCCCCAGTCCCTGCCCCCCCAGACCTTGCCGGGCAGTTCCCGCAGGCCAGGGGGTTGGAGGACGGCAGCCCCCCCGAGGGCTCTGTCTGGGTGGAGGCCTCGGACAAGCCCCGGGAAGGCCGCGCCCCCTGGGCAGGGGCCCTGGCAGAACTCCGTGTCGACACCATCGCAGGAGTTGCTGCCCTTACTAGCAGAGCAGGGGTCAGCCTCTGGGCCCTGCGCCGGGCTGGGACAGTGGGTAGGGGTCAGGGGGATCATGGCAGAGCTTCACACGTGGCATGGGGCAGTCGGGATTGCCCCCTGCCTGGCAGCACCCACGGGAGTGGGGGCTTTTCAGCAACCGGTTTTTTTTTTTTTTTTTTTTTTTTTAGAGCCGGGAGCTGGGGCAGCGCTGGGCTGGGAGAGCGGGTGCGGGATAGGCCCTGTGTGATTCAGAGATTTGGCCGATTCGGCAGCAGCCAGATCTCCAAATCAGATTTGGCTGAATTGATTTGGGATAGTGATTCGAATCACTGAATTGAATCACTGTCCCCTGAATCGGCCAATTCCAAAGCAAATACTAGCTGCTTCACACAGGCCTAGTCTCTTCTCAGGTATCCCAGCCTCTGGCCCCTTTCAGGTTCAGCTTGGAAATGTAAATGTCATTCCCTGCTTTCTTTGGTCACACCAGCCCAGGCAGTCTGCACCGTCCCCTGCTCCCTCCTCTCTGTTTCTCTCATACACATCAACCGGGCACATGCATCACACCTCAGCCAGACACAGGTTCCCAGGCTCAAGAACCTGGAACATACCTATGTACTTTGCCTACACCTACACCACAGCCAGGATTGTCAAGGCTTCTCCAATACATTGGACATGAGTCCAATACCATGGGCCTGTGGGCACATCTGGGCTTCTGCGGGGATCCTCAGGATCCTGAACTCAATCATCTTGTGGTCACTGCTGCCCAACTTGCCTTCCACTATTATATCCCCCACCAATTCTTCCCTGTTTCTGAGCAGCAGGTCAAGAAGAGCATGACCCCTAGTTGGCCACTCCAGCACTTGCACCAGGAAGATGTCCCCAGTACTCTCCAAAATCTTCCTAGATTGCCTGCACACTGCTGTATTGCCCTCCTAGCAGATGTCAGGGTGATCCAAGTCCCCCATGAGAACCAGGGCTTGTGACTGGGAAACTTCTGCTAGCTGTTTGAGGAAACTTCATGCACCACTTCCCCTGGTTTCGTGGTCTATGGCAGACCCCCTCAACAACATCACCCTTGCTGCTCTCTCCTGTAACCTTAACCCAGAGACTTTCAACAGTTTCATACTGGTGCTCTGAGCTATCATCTGGCTTTTTTACAGAAAATGACTTGGGTATATCCAGAGTTTCACTGAGTCAATTCTTATGAAACAGCTGCCACTTCTACTCCAGCATTGTGGCCTTTTCAAAGAATTAAGATATACACAGAGTACCAGGGATTAGTTAGTCCACATGAAGTAGCATGGAGACATCCCTCACTATCACATCTGTATCTCTCATGAGCATGAGAGTCTCCCATTCCTGCACCTCTGAGCATCCTTCCAACCTCCATCTTTTCTCTCTCTCCTGGCAGGTGTCTATTCCCAGGTCAGCCTGGTCAAGGAGCCCAAAGAGACCCTCAGCCTGACCTGTACAGTGCATGGACTTTCCCTCACTAGCAATGACACAGGCTCTAATTAAAGTACCTTCTCCCCCACCCCCACCCCACAACCCGGGAGCACATGTAGAGATGCTGATAAGTCACCGGATACTGAGGCTGACCTGTCTGCTTAGCCCTCTTACCTGAGAACGTAGCTGTGGTTCCCTGTGAAACAGATGCACTCATGGTGTGGGGAAGGACTGGGCAGTGGGCTTCAGTTTCAGCCCTCCCCTGCACTCCCCAGCTGGCAGGAGTCAGGTTGGTGGAAGCAGCAGGGAGAAGGGGCCTGTGCACATTCCCAGCTAGCGCTGCCCATGTTCCCATTGTCTGCACCTGGAAGGGCTCAAGCCAGCCTGCTCTGCTCTGAGATGCATCAGCTGGAGGCAGCAGTAGTTGGAACAAGGAATCACTTTGAAAGAGGGGCCTGTACCTCTAATACCCAGGCAGACAGGCAGCAGACAGCAGAGCATGCACTGACAATGCCTCTTTGCCCATATTCACCCCTCCATTCCTTCCCTCACCACGGCTCTTGCGCACAATTCAACCAACAAACTTTCTTTCCAGTTCATTACTCCATGGCCTTCTCCTCTGAGACAGGAAATGCAGGTAAAGAACAACCATCTCCTCTGAGACAGGATAGAGTGGGGAAAAAGGGGGAGGTGTTGCTCTCTATGTTAAGGAGCAATACACATCTTCTGTAGTTAAGCTGGACTTAGAATAAGGGCAAATTGAGGTACTATGGGTAAGATTACAGGGGTGTTGGGGAGAAAGGGACTTGGTAGTGGGGGTCTACTACAGACCCCCACACCCGGAGGAGGAGTGAAGCCTAGGATTCTCGAGACAGCTCTCAGAGGCAGCGCTCAAAGGACCTGGTTGTCATGGGTGACCTAAACTTCCCCCACATCCGCTGGAAGAGGCAGCCAGGTCTGCCCATTCACATAAGTTTCTAACATGCTTACAGGAGCTACACCTAACAGGGGGTAAACGATCCCCCTAGGGGAAATGCTTTACTGGACTTGGTGCTGGCTATAGGGGATGACTTGGTGGGGGACCTGCAGGTACAAGGTAACCTAGGGCATAGTGACCACCAGTTGATAGAGTGCGCTACCCAGCGAAATGTGGGGAAGATAACTAGTAGGGCTGAAGTGCATGACTTCAGGAAGGCCAATTTCAACAAGCTCAGGAGATTAGTTAGGGAGGGATTGATGGGTAAAAACATTGGAGGGATGGGAGTCCAGGAAGGGTGGGCGTTTCTCAAGGGACTGATCCTGCAGCCACTGAAAGGGACCATCCCAGTACGCATAAAGGGGGACAAAAGAGCAAAGAAACCCTCTTGGTTGAGCAGGGAAATCCAGGAGAGCCCAGAGAGGAAAACAGAGGCCTACAGGCTGTGAGGGCAGGGGGCAGCCACCCAGGAGGAGTATACCTGCTTGGCTCGAGCTTGCAGGGAAGTAGTGAGGAGAGCCAAAACGGAAATGAAGCTTAGGCTGGCAGCAAAACTTAAGGATAACAAGAAGTCATTCTTTAAATACATAGGAAGCAAAAATAAAGCACAGGGTAACATAGGGCCCCTTCAAGATGGACTAGGGTAACTGGGTAACAGGTAGGATGGCCAAAGCAGAGCTCCTAAATGACTTCTTTGTATCAGTGTTCCTGGACACAGATATAAAAATAGATCCCACTGGGACTTTAAGTAAGCATGAGATGGAGACCAAACCACCAACTCTTAGTGCTGACCTAGTAAAGGGGCACTTGGAGGGGTTGACTGTATTTAAGTCAACAGGCCCGGATGATTTTCATCCTAGGCTACTTAGGGAATTAGCTAGAGTCATAGAGGATCTGCTGGCACAACTGTTTGAACACGTGTGGTGCTCAGGACAGGTGCCAGAGGATTGGAAAAGGGCCAATGTGGTCCCTATTTTCAAGAAGGGGAGGAAGGAGGAACAGGGTAATTATAGGCCGGTTAGCCTCACCTCTCTCCTTGGCAAGACCTTTGAGAACATTGTTAAGGAGCACATTTGTGGGGGACCAGTGCATAAAATAATGCTACGGGCAACCAGCATGGCTTCATAGCAGGGAGATCCTGCATGACTAACCTGGTTTCTTTTTATGACCGGGTCACAAAATACTTGGATGAAAGAATACAGGTAGATGTTATTTACTTAGATATTAAAAAGGCCTTTGACACAGTGTTGTGCCCAATTTTTATAAATAAACTAAACAGTTGCAATGTAGATTATTACACAGTCTGATGGGTGGAAAATCGGCTTATGGGATGCACCCAGAAAGTGGTGGTAGATGGGTTGGTTTTTACCTAGAGAAATGTGGGCAGTGGAGTCCCCCAAGGCTGTGTCCTGGGACTGGTACTATTCAATATCTTCATCAGTGACTTGGATGAGGGAGTAGAAAGCACTCTGTCGAAGTGTGCAGATGACACCAAACTATGGGGGGAAGTACACAAACTAGACGGCAGGGAACAACTCCAGGCTGATTTGGACAGGATGGGGAAATGGGCGGAACAGAACAGGATGTAGTTTAACAAGGATAAGTGCCATGTGTTGCACCTAGGGAAGAACAATCATCAACACTCCTATAGCCTGGGAGGGACCATTCTAAGTAGCACAACTGCAGAAAGGGATCTCGGAGTCGTAGTTGACTCCAAAATGAACATGAGTCGCCAATAAGTAAAGCTAACCGCACTCTTTCTTGCATAAGCTGGTGCAGCACAAACAGGTCTAGGAGGTGATACTTCCCCTCCATGTGTCACTGGTCAGGCTGCAGATGGAGTACAGCGTCCAGGTTTGGCACCACACTTCAGGACGGATGCAGATAACCTGGAAAGGGTTCAGAGGAGGGCCACCCATCTGGTCAGGGGCCTACAGAAAAAAACCCTGTGAGGACCAATTGAGGGACCTTAACCTCTTCAGCCTCTGATGAATGAAGCCAGGTGCCCTTCACAGCCTGGTCAAAGCTCACACAGGGGTGTCAGCAGTGCCTGTATTAACCTCAGTCGCTGAAGGGGTTAGAAAACTGAAGCCTCGCTCTAACAGAGAGGAATTTGCAGCTTCCAATTTCCAGAATCACTCCTTAAAATCCCCCTTCAATCTGTGTGCACAGCGAACTGTTCCAGGAAGAGACCTCATCAAACAAGCTCATTACGTCACTGGTTGGACCAGGGAGAAGGCTGTGGACAACTGGGTTCACTAGAGAATTTGAAATAGGATGCAATGCATCTGCTTTCACCCACAGCTGTAAGAGTTGTGCGAAGCCCCTTGTTATTCCTACCTGTCGGGAAAACATTCTGGAGAAGTTATGGACCAAGGATGCTACAAAATCTAAGGTTGTGTCACTTACTGCAGACTGGGGAGGTAACACAAAGGAACAAAACAGTGCCGACTGATTTCTACAGGACATTGTAGGTGAGGGAAAAATGCCAGAAGCTGGTCTCCCACAGGATCAGGCTGAAGCCTACCATTATGGTGCACGGTCACGACACACAAGAACAAATGAGCTAAATGTGGGGCCCTAAAACCCTTGGTCTCTTTCTTCATGTGGGCTCTGCACAAGCAGGAGGGATGTTGACAGCAGGCAAGTTACACCAAGGTCTGGGTGCTCATGGGATGGAAAACAGATGGATACTAACACTAAAAGGATAAGTGTGTGGTGGGCCAGCACAGGGCATTCAAGCACCGAGCCACCCACCTCACTGCACCTGACCATCTACAAGGCTCTGAGTGCCTCCCTGGGGCACCTCACATCTGGCCGACCCCCTACCCAGAGCACACCTGTGAGTCTGGGGTTATCGATGCCACCACCCAGGAGTCTCAGTCTGTCTGCGACCCTGTGCCCCTGGCATACACAGGCCTTGTAGACCTTAAGGGTGCCCGACCCACTGCAAGAACCTCGGCTGCTTCCCTTGGCCTGGAGCACAGATAGCGGTCTCCCTTAGTTAGCTAGACCAAGGGGACACAAAGACTCTCCCTCTCCCAGCCAGTTCATCTCATTCATCAACAATGGAGAATTTTATTGGTTACAGAGAGTAGGTTTGGGGTAGGGTACAGGATAGAGAGGTAACACAGCATAAACTTAGAGCAAACAGTGTGGCCTGGTAGCCACTGATTATGCAACTGCTGTACTGCAAGCTATATATCGAGACAGATCTCAAGTAGCTTACTCACAAGTATCATCTAGAAGCTGACTGCTTTCCTCTGGAGGCAGGCAGTTTCTTGTGTGTCCAGTTTCAAGACAGAGAGGGAGAGGCCTGCAGCCTTCAGCTGCTCTCCCTCTCTCCCCAGCAGCCCTCGGGCTCCAGCATGGCAGCTCTATCCTGCTTTGCAGCATGACTGTCTCCAGCAAGGCTCTGCTCCAACTGGTTCTCCAAGATGGCTTTCTACCCTCTTCCAGGAAGAGGGGTTATTAAATAACTTTTCATGACCTCATCACAAAGTTCCCACCTGGAGCAACCTCATTGGCTGAAGCCTGCAGCTTTCTCTTGACATCATCTTCCAGATCCAATCAGTTGAAAAAGCAGCACTAGTCACCTATAGGAGTCAAGCCCCTGCCCCATGCCATGAGGTCATTGCTAAAACAACAGAGAGGTGGAGTTGCCCCCTTGGCTACCTGTAGCATCTCAGGTCCTCAGGACAGGATCCCCCTCCCTCAGGAATGTTTCCAGCTCAGCTTACAACTCAGGGTGACACGAGACACATGAGGGGGGGACTGCCTGCCCACTGCAGTGACCATGGCAACCAAACTGACAGACAGGTGATACGCCTGATAGAGTTTGGGCAGATACTGAGATGTCATTTGGCCACAAAGCACATATGGATTAACCACTGTATCCCACGCTATTCATGTTTCCTGTCACACAGCCCATCTGGTTCTCCCTTTCCACATGCCAAACTGTGGCAGTCATGGTCTAACTCACCCAGGCAGTTGCGTGAATCCCTCTGGTATTGTGGTTGGGGTCAGCAACCTCCTGCCTGTCTTCGTAGTTGCTGCCTCCTCTCCTCCTCGCCTAGGAGGTCCTTCACTGCCGCACGCCAGAGGGATGGAGCCGGACTTCTGTCCTAACAGGTGACAGCGACCGCACAGGGGAGAAAGAGGAGTCTGCACCTGCCTTTACTTGGGCAAGGGAAGGCAGTGAAGGAACAAAGCTACATGATGGTGGTCAGTTGTCACGCTAAAATGAAGGGAAAGCTTGTAAAAGAACCAGACGTGGGGACAAATTCTGGAGATTTCCTTCTCCGCAGAACAGTGAGGCTGCGATTGTCAAGTGGTTTCTCTGGGATTCCAAGAGTAATTAAATCAACTACTACAAAATAAAGTAATGACAATAACAATAAAATGCCAGCTGAGATTAAAATTCAGAGCCCCCATCATATGGGGCATCCCTGGATACAGACTCTAATACTGTCCAACTGTTGCACATTAAGCAACTTGCAACTTGCTTACTCCTCTCAGGGTCCAACACAGTCTGGGCTGTATGGAACCGGAGCCCAAAGATGGCTGCGGTGATTGAATTTTACCCCGTGGGGCTCTGGCATCATCTCCCACTGTGGGAGTCCAGGACTCTGACAGGTTCATGTCCATGTCCATACCTCAGTTAGTGGTAAAGTCCAGCTGCAAGAAGCCCTGCCCTGGCATAGACAATTGCCTGGGAATGTCCCCTGGCGTCCCAGACTCGTATGGGCTTGGATCTTTCAAAGCAGCTAAATCTGTCCCTCCCACTGACACAGGATGGTTACATAGATTTCATAGATTTCATAGATATCAGGGCTGGAAGGGACCTCGGGAGATCATCGAGTCCAGCCCCCTGCCCAAAGGGCAGGAAGTCAGCTGGGGTCAAAGGTTCCCAGCAAGATAAGCATCCAATTTACTCTTGAAGGTGTTCAATGTAGGTGCTTGATCCACCTCCGCTGGCAGACTGTTCCAGACCTTGGGGGCTTGGACAGTAAAGAAATTCTTCCTTATGTCCAGCCTGAAACGGTCTTGCAGGAGTTTGTGACCGTTCGACCTCGTCATCCCTTGGGGCGCTCTGGTGAACAAACGTTCCCCCACATCCTGGTGGTCACCCCTGATAAACTTATAGGTGGCCATCAGATCACCCCTGAGCCTATGCTTTTCCAGGCTAAAGAGTCCCATGGCTCTCAGCCTGTCATCGTAAGATCTGTTTTCCTGACCTCTGATCATACGCGTGGCTCTCCTCTGGACTCTCTCAAGCTTCTCCACATCCGTTTTGACTTGTGGAGCCCAAAACTGGACGCAGTACTCCAGCTGCGGCCTCACCAAGGCTGAGTACAAGGGGAGAACGACGTCCCGGGATTTGCTCGACAAGCATCTATGGATGCAAGCCAGTGTTTTGGTCGCTTTATTAGCCGCAGCATCGCATTGCAGGCTCATGTTCATCTTGTGGTCAATGATGACCCCCAAGTCTCTTTCTTCTGTAGTGCTATCCAACGTAGCACTGCCGAGCCTATAAGGATGCTGCAGGTTTTTCCTCCCAAGGTGGAGAACCTTGCATTTTTCGGTGTTAAACACCATCAGGTTCTCATCTGCCCATTTGCTGAGCTTGTCCAGGTCAGCCTGGATCACCCGCCTATCTTCTGGCATGGATGCTTTGCCCCAAAGTTTGGTGTGATCAGTGGACTTGGCAAGTCCACTCCTGACTCCAATGTCCACATCATTAATGAAGATGTTGAACAGTATGGGTCCCAGGACAGAGCCTTGAGGGACCCCACTGGTCACAGGGCACCACGATGAGTGACTGCCATCAATTACAACCCTCTGGGTCCGACCACGGAGCCAATTTCCCAGCCAGTGGATCCTGGTGGAGCCAAGGCCACAACTGGCCAGTTTGGCCAAGAGGTGATCGTGGGATACCAGATCAAAAGCTTTTTTGAAGCCAAGATATATGACATCAATCTCTTCTCCCTCGTCCAGGTGATAGGTCACCTGGTCATAGAAGGAAATGAGATTGGTCAAACAAGACCTACCCGCAACAAACCCATGCTGACTATGCCTTAGGATGTTAGCCTGGGCCAGTCCATCAAGGATGGCCTCCTTAATAAACTTTTCTAAGATCTTCCCCAGGATAGAAGTCAGGCTAATGGGCCTGTAGTTAGCCGGATCCACTCTCCTCCCTTTCTTGAAGATCGGCACCACATTGGCCTTCTTCCAGTCTTCGGGCACTACACCAGAGCACCAGGAGTTTTCAAAGATCTGTGCCAGGGGCTGGGCTATGACGCTTACCAGCTCCATGAGTACCCTGGGGTGCAGATTGTCAGGGCCGGCTGACTTGAAGGTATCCAGCTTCTCAAGATGTTCCTTCACGAGGTCAGCATTTATGCAGGGTAGGGGATCCCCATCACCTGGATCTCCCTGTCCCATAGCAGGCATGGGCATCCCATGGGACTGATGAAAGACTGACGCAAAGTACCTATTTAATAGGTTGGCTTTTTCCTGGGCGTCAGTTGTCAGTTGCCCCATCTGGTTTAGCAGGGGTCCAACATTGCCCTTGCTTTTCCTCCAGCTCCCCACATATCTGAAAGAGGACTTTTTGTTGTCCTTGATGCTTGAAGCTAGTTGGAGTTCAGTTGCAGCCTTGGCTTTCCTGGTTTGCTCCCTGCAGGACCGGACCAGCGTGGAATAATCCTCCTTGGAGGTGAATCCCGTCCTCCATCCTTTGTAGGCTTTCCTGTTTAGCCACAGGAGGTCCACTAGGTCCCTGGAGAGCCAGGAGGGCTGCTGTGCCTTCTTGCTGCCTTTCCTCCGTGTTGGAATAGATTTAGCTTGTGCATTGAGGATCGCTTCCTTGAGAAGCAACCACTCTTCTTGAACTCCCATCTCCCTGGGGTCATGGTCCCTAAGGGCCTGACCAACAAGCCTCTTGAGCTTGTCAAAGTCGGCTTTTCTGAAGTCAAGGACTTCTGCGTTGCTGACTGACTTGCCAGCTTTACAGCGGATGGTGAAGGTGATCAGCTCATGGTCGCTGTCACCCAGCTTCCCATCCATCACTAGGTCGCCGATTAGGTCGTCCCCCGTAGCCAGTACCAGGTCGAGCAGCGCTTTGCCTCTCGTTGGCCCATAGACTTCTTGAGTCAGGTAGAGGTCATCCACGCACGAGAGAAAGCTTTGCGACCGCTCGGATTTTGCTGAGTGATCTTCCCGCGAGATGTCCGGGTAATTGAAGTCACCCGTGACAACCAAGGTCCTGGAGCAAGCGGCCTCAGTCAGTTCCCGGGCGAACTCCTGGTCAAGCTCAGGACTTTGAGTGGGAGGTCTGTAGTAGACTCCCACCGTTGTGTCCCCTGTGCCGTATTCCCCACGAATTTTTACCCAGAGGGTCTCTAGCTGTCCATGCTGGTCACCAACATCAGCTTGCAGGGACATGTAGCTTTCCTTCACATAGAGAGCTACACCCCCGCCCCTTTTGTCAACACGATCCCTCCTGTACAGGGTATAGTCCTCTATACCCGTGGTCCAGTCATGGGTGGAGTCCCACCAGGTCTCCGTTATCCCAATGACGTCATAATTCTTTGCACTGAGCAGGAGGATGAGCTCCTCCTGCTTGTTGCCCAGGCTCCTGGCATTAGTGTACAGGCAGGCAAGTGTGCCCTTGGGGGCTCTTGCCTTGCCCACAGATTGTGCCAGGGCTGGGACAGGGCTGGGCTCCCTTAAGTGCCTTGGTCTGATGGCTTTGCAAGGGTTGCTCAGCGGGCCAGCAGTGGCAGTAGTCCTCCCATCCCCCAGCGGGCTTAGTTTAAAGCCCGGTGGAGCAGGTCAGCCAGCCTGGCTGAGAAGAGCCTCCTCCCCACGGGGGAGAGGTGGAGGCCATCTCTTCCCAGCAGCTCGCTGCCTCTCTCGCCAAAGAGCGGGCCGTGGTCATGGAAGCCAAAGCCTTCCCAATGACACCAGCTCCACAGTCTTTGGTTCACTGCGTGGATCCTCCTCTCCCTCCTCAGCCCATAGCCCGAGACTGGGAGGATTGACGAAAACACCACCTGAGCTCCCAGACCCCTAAGCCCTGCTCCCAAATCCCTGTAGCGCCTCATGACCTGGCTGGGGGTGCTCCGAGCCGTGTCATTGGTGCCCACGTGAATAAGGAGCATGGGATAGTGGCCTGTGGGCCGGAGGAGCTCTGGGATCCTCTCCGCAATGTCTTGGATGCGGGCCCCCAGGAAGCAGCAGACTTCCCGGGCTAAGGGGTCGGGGTGGCAGATTGCCCCCTCAGTCCCCCTCAGGATGGAGTCTCCCACAATAAACACCTTTCATTTTGTCTTGGGGAGAGCGGGGCCAGTAGCTGTGGTTGAGCCTGGGTTGCCTGCGGGAGCTGGCAACTGAGCAGGCTCTGCTGGGGCTCCAAGAGGTGCGAACCTGTTGCTAAGCTCCGGCGATCTGCTTCACTCTATCCCAGGGACTAGGACCAAGTGTATGAGCACCACAATCTCAGCAAATCTTTGGGGACAGAGAGCTGCTCTGTGTGTGCATGCACACATGCATGTGCGTACATGCATCTGTGCACACGTGTGTGGCTGTATGCATGCATGTGTGCACATGGGCTAGAAACCTATGAGCCCTGGCCAAAGATGGGGCTATAGTTGAGAACAGAATGGGAAACAAATTCTCCTGGGTTAACAGAGCCCCTGGGTTGTTTCCTGGGGAGGAAGGGAAGGTCTAGAGCCTTGAAGGAATTCCCCTCTACCCAACTGGGGCACCCCAATACAACCCTTTAGAGAAAAAACAAAGCACACCTTGTAGACCATCTGCCCAGTATTCCTGTGCCAGATGCACAGTGAATGAAAACCCATGAAATCCAGCACAAAAACTAGCCCTGCAGGACCTGCCTGTGTGACCATCAGAGGCAGCAGATGCCAGCCCCATGTTCTGCCTGCTGGGTCAGACATACCAGGCCTTTTAGGTCACTTGAACCAGCCAAACATTAAATCCAGGGAAGGCTCAAGAGTGACCCTCTGGTGATAACCACTGGTATTTTGTCCAGGGCAGTTGACAACACTGTTGATGATGCTGGAAAGGAATCTGACATTGTGCATGTAAACAGGATGAAAACATATTACCCCGTCTCAGATGAGAGGTGGCAACACAATATAGATGCTACAGCACAGGGTGGCACACTGCAGAGAGTTATTAAAGCCATCACCAGTGGGTGGCCTGGCCATTATATACCAAGTCCATATTTTCAGTTTAGAGAACAGCTCTTAGTGATTGATGGTGTTTTGTTCAAGGGTCACAAGATGGTAATACCTGAAGCACTACAAGCATATTCATTTAATATGATTAAATGGATCCATCAGGGTCATTTGGGCATTGAAAAATGCAAAAGAAGGTCCAGGAAGGTGTTACATTGGCCACTCATGTATAGTCAGATTGAAAATGCTGTACATAACTGTGAAATATGCCAGAAATACCATCCTAAGAATAAGAAGGAACCAATGTGCATAGACAAGAGGCATGGTGCAAAATGGGAATTGATTTGTCTATACTAGCTGGCAAAGATTCTGTGTTGGTTTTAGATTATTTCTTTCACTATCTGGAAGTTGCTTTCTTGGCCACTAGGACTGCACACCATATTATACTGCATCTGAAATCAAGCTTTTCCAGATGTGGAATTCCACAAAGGGTTATGTCTGACAATGACCCCCAGTTCTTGGCTCACAAATTTAAAACATTTGCACTATGGTTTGCATGTTATATCAAGGCCGAGGTATACCCCCAGTCTCTTGGGCTTGTGGAAAATGTCCCTTGCTGAGATTTTATGTAACAGAAAGTGGAGAACGAGGTGACTTGGACTGACAGTAACAACTCGCAGGCCTGACACTCATTTGCACAGCTACAAGCACCAGGCCAAAGCTAAACAAGAACTGTACTGTGGCAAAGTTATTCCAATTAAAATCGTGGTTCGTTTCTCGGGAGGCGGAAAAAAATCTTCAGCTACAGACACACTTTATTAGCATACTATGGTTTGCATGTTATATCAAGGCCGAGATACCCTCAGTCTCATGGGCTGGTGGAAAATGTTAAGATAATAAAGTGATTATTAAAGATAGCCAGTGATTCAGGTGGTGATCCAGCTGCTGCACCTGAATACTTAGCAATTCTGAATTACAGGTCAGTTCCTCTAGGATATGGCCTGTCCCTTGCTGAGATTTTATGTAACAGAAAGTGGAGAACGAGGTTACTTGGACTGACAGTAACAACTCGCAGGCCTGACACTCATTTGCACAGCTACAAGCACCAGGCCAAAGCTAAGCAAGAACTGTACTCTGACAAAGGGTCACGAGTACTGCAAGCACAGAAGCCCAATGGTGCAGTTCCTGTTTATAATGGTGACGTCTGGGACCACAAAGCACAGGTTATTCATAAGGTTGCTCCCCGATCTTACGTCATATTGACTCAGGATGGACAGTCTTTTCGAAGTAACAGGAGACATTTGCAACACATTTCTGAACAAGGGGAGGAGGATAGGAGGAGCGAACAGCCCGATACTACACACAAGCAGGCTCAGGAAAGCTGCTCAGAGATGACAGAGGTACTGCAAGAAGAGATGCCAGCTTCACTCACTAAAGAGGCTGAAGCAGTACAAAGCAGATCAAACAGACTACACCAAGCACCGCAAAGATTATTGAACACAATAGTGTTATACTGTAATTTCTTTAAAAATATATGGTATTAAAGTTGCACTATAGTTAGAAAGCTAGATGTTTAAAAAGGGGAGATGTGGGAATAGTGCATTGGCTCTTGAAAAGAACACCTAGTGCTGTTTACTTTGTTACCTGGGAGAGACAGACCTGAGCTGTAGCTGTTGCAAAGAGTTGTTTGCAAAACATTTCTAGAGTCTTTCTTAAAAATAATAAACGATATTTGCTTTTCTTAAATAGGTATTCTCAACAGCACTCACCATTACAAAGATGTAGCCAATGCTGCCCTATCCCTAGTGTGGACTGTGCAACCCCAAATACTGACCCTGTCCCTGCCCCTGCCCCAGTGCAGGTGGCTCTGATCATTAGTGCAAGGGGATTTTGTCCCTTATAAGCAGGAAGACATGCAAATGGCAGTGCCATCTTCCTGTTTAAATCTGTGCCTCCATCTGCGCAGGCTGCAGCTGGAGAGAGTTCACAGCTTGCCTTTTGTGCAGTGCGCGTCCAGTGCCCTGAGCTCTCTGCCCTTCAGCCCCAGGAAAGATGGGCCCGTGGCTCAGCTTGATTCTCATGGCAGCAGCTCTGCAAGGTATTTCCTACTTGTAACTCAATGAGACACCACGGAGCCTTGGAGCATTTGCAGGCGAGATTCACATCATCATTGATATGTCTCTTTTCCCAGGTGTCTGGTCCCAGGTGCAGCTGGTGGAGTCTGGAGGGGATGTAAGGAAGCCTGGAGACTCTCTGCGCCTCTCCTGCAAAGCCTCTGGGTTCACCTTTGCAGATTACGGGATGAGCTGGGTGCGACAGGCTCCTGGGAAGGGGCTGGAGTGGGTCGCCTACATTAGTAGCTCCAGTGGGAGTACTCAATATTACTCTGATGCAGTGAAAGGGCGATTCACCATCTCCAGGGACAACCCAGAGAACCTGCTGCACCTGCAAATGAACAGCCTGAAACCCGAGGACACAGCCCTGTATTACTGTGCCAGAGACACAGTGAGGCAACTCCTATTAGAGCCAATGAAAAAACCAGGAGTGCAGCCCGTTCTGCAGTGCCCACAGGAGGGCACCAGTGACTGTAGCAACTAGGCCTGTGCAAAGCTTCGACTTAATATTACATTCGACAAATATTTGACATATTTGACCCTGAAAAGTCAAAGTTGAGTCGAATAGCAGCTGGTCAAACAGCTGTCGAATCGAATACTGGAAGTCGAATCTTAACAGTGCAGGTCAAATATTCGACAAGGGATGAATATTCCACTTGCCTATACTGGATTCCCTGTGGTGGGGGGGAAAAGGAAAGTAAGGGGCGTGAATGGGAAAGGCTTTCATGACTGATGTGTGGCTGGCCAGTGGCCTGTCAGCATTCTCTGAGGTCCCGTCCAATCCCAGGGCTCTGGGGGAAGGCCAGAGAAAATGCAGAAAAGGCAGCAGTTTTTCAGCTCCCTGCTTTCTGCCTTGGGGTCAGTTGCTGAGCTGCTGGTCTTCTCCAGCACCCCTGCCTCAGGACAAGCCGGCTGGAAGCCCTGATCTTCAACAGATTCCCTGCTTGCAACGCTAGCAACAGGGATTTCTGAGAACTTGGTGCTTTTATTTTATAACTGCTTTTCATATTAGTTTACGCTTATATTGGATAGGGTTAGTAGTAGCCTAGGATCTATTCTATATATAGGAATTTAGTTTATATATATATTTTTCTATACATCATTCATTCTTTCCACCACACCAGCGCTTCTCAATATATCATCTACACACACAAACACATTTACATAACATCCAGAAATCTAATCAGCGGCGCACAGCACACTTAGAGGTTCCAGTTTACATACGAAGGGACACGTTATGAAGCGGGGTGGAAAGGCAGGTGGCCGCACTGGCCAGCCTGCACGAAGGGGAGCAAGGGGGGTTGCAAGCGGGAGAGCTGCAGTTTCTCCCCCCACCAAACTCAGACGCAGCCTCTTTCCTCCCGCTACAAGGGATGAGGCTGCTACAAGCAGTAAAGCGAGGGGAGCAGCAGTGCCACCACAGCCACTGCCTGTGCCTGAGACTCTCTCATGTCCAGACACGGCAGCCACAACCTCTCCCACCACTGCAACCACCACGGCAGCGCACTCCACCCCTATGTCACTGCCGATGCTGAGCCTTCAGCACCAGAAGAAGAGCTGGCGCTGGATCTGGATCTCAGTGCCCTGGCAAGGGAAGCTCTTGTGAAGGAAGGGGAATCAGTCGAGTTTGTGCTCAACACCCCTCAGGTTTTTTCCTTTCAAGCCACGAGGTCTTTCCCAGAAGGCACTTCAGAAGGTGCCTCTGTACAGGTGAAGGCAAGTGGCTCTGCTGAATCCACTCTTTCTTTTGCTGTGCCTCTGACTGCTGAAGAGGGGGAGAGTTCAGCAGCATCCACAGATGCACCCGCACGCCAGAGGGAAAGGCCTAGAGCTAGCATGGTCTGGGATCATTATGAGCTGGCAGATGATCCCGCGTTTGCTCTCTGCATTCACTGCTGAGACAAAATCAGCCGGGGCAAGGGAACAAAGCCCATGACCACCTTGGAGGTGCTGAATCATCTCCGCAGGTACCACCCCTTTGCCACAGGAATGGCCCCGCTCACTCCACAGCCCCCGTCCCCCACAGCAGAGGCAGGGCACCCTGGAACATGGGGGGCAAAAGGGACCAGTTGCAAATGCGAGCAAGGTCACCCAGATCATTCGGGAGATGCTTGCTCTGGATGGCCAGCCCTTCACCTTTGTTGAGCGGCCAGGGTTCAGGCGGCTCCTGGCACTGCTGGCTCCATCTTACCATGTGCCCACACATACCACCTTCAGCAGGACGGTGGTGCCTGCCCTATATGAAGCATGCAGGGAGCACTTGAGGGAGGAGCTGCACAAGACTCCTCCCTCCCCACACCTATCAGGGTCCAACACTGGGTTTTGCAGGGCTGAATAGTAGGGCACAGGATCTGTGCCTGGGTCAAACAGCGCACCAGGTACTGAGCCCACCCCCTACCACCCCTTATACCTGGCCTCAGAGTCACATGCAAATTCCTGCTGTGGGTTCCTGGTTAAATACAGCGCCTTGATCCCAGAACCTCAGTCCTTGCAGGTTGGACCTGGAGCAGCGTGGGCTTGGCCTGCCCAGCCAAACCCAGCCAGGAGAGAAGGCCACGTGGCCCTGAAGCCTCTCGTGCTGCCCACCCCTCACTGCTCCCATGCCACATCTCACAAAAGTCCCCATGACAGGCCCATTTGTTGTCCCCACATCTCACAAAAGTCCCCATGACAGGCCCATTTGTTGTCCCCAGTGCTGCCCCCACAGTCAAATGAGAAAGGCTACTCACATCTACAACAGGTGCACACCTTGGATGCTGTGATCACGAATTCTTGACAGGTGACATCTAATTAACCAACTCACTCTTGACAGGTGAAATAATTAAAAACACTAGTGGCTTCAATGACAACTGGCTCTGGTGAATCCCATGACAGCACTGAGAGGAGCTGGGGCCGGACACTGAGGATTGGGCTTGTGATGTCACACTGCAGGAGCAGCACCGTTGCCAGGGCAACTAGGCATTTCCCTCCCACACAGCAAGGTGCTGAGTGCTGGGGATGTGTGTGTCTTTGGTCCGGCCTGGCCTGGCCTGGGAGTGTTACCTGCCTGGGAGGACCTTAGACCCTGAACTCTTTGGGCGCATTCTCCCTTTATTCTCCTTGTGGATGGCTCCACAACTGTGTTCCCTGCGCATGACTATGTTGCACCTAAGGAAGACCAGCTCCACTAATATTTAGGGTGCTGGCCCAGCCCTTGGTGCTGAATTCCCATGCAGAAACACTGCTCACAGGACAGGGAGGATGCAGGCTCTGTGCTGCTGCCCCCTGCTGCAAGATACTTTGGGTCTTTCCTGGGACACCCTGGCCTTGCTCTCAGGCTCTGGGGAAGCACTTCAGCTTCAGGCACATGGGTCCTCCTGTCCATAGGTAGGACATGGTCTGGGCTCCTGCTTCCCTCCACTGCCAGGGATGCAGGCTCCAAAGTCTCGTGTGCACCAGCCCACTCCAACCTCCACCCTCCTACAACTCACTTCCTCCTGCTCTGCCAGGGCTGAGCCCATGGGTCATATCTCCAGGGCAGGCAGGGAAGCAATGAAGAGGAAGGGTGCTCTTCATACAGAGAAAAGAGTCCACAGGAGTCAGCTATTAACTTACACCGGTGCTGCTAAGCAAGGAGCACCAAGCACCAATGATCAGGCACTGTTTTGAAATTCAGGAGCAGCTAGAAGTGCATGTGCAAGTGGCTTTTAACCCACTGGACACTCACAGGAAGCAGAGCTCATCATCCAGCAAGAAAAAATAAAATCCTGAATGCTTCTACACTTTATTGCAATGCATGGGATTTTCTGACACCCACCAAGAGATTTCTGTTACAATAGTCCAGGTGCAGCACTTGTGCTGAGAGCCCCAAATGCCAGCCCCTCTTGGGACAAAAGGAAAGCAGTAGCCCACTGGCCGGTCTTCATAGGATTGTGAACTGCACATTTAAGGTAAGGATTCGCCCACTCTACTGAGCTCTGGTGAGGCCATGCCTGGATCACTGTGTCCAGCTTTGGGCCCAGAGAAGGAAGCTGACAGGTTGGAAAAGGCCCAGTGAAGAGAAAAAAAAAGGACTAGACATCTGGAAAACAGGATCTACAGTGAAGCATTGGAAGAAATAGGACTGCTTAGTCTGGAAAGGAAAAGACTGAGGGGTGATTTCTAGATCTCTATTAATATGACAGCAGCCTTCAAACACCTGCAAGGTGCTTATACGTAGG
>NC_143400.1:42297777-42368276 GCF_052110815.1 Crocodylus siamensis | reverse complement strand
TACAAGGGAGGTTTTGAACCGTGGTTTTGTTTTGCTGTGAGTAGGGCTTGTGTCCCAGTATATATCACACAGTAATTCCAGGCAGTGTCCTCCAGTTTCAGGCTGCTTGTCTGCATGTGCAGCAGGTTCTGAGAGTTGTTCCTGGAGATTGTGAATTGCCCCTGAACAGCTGGGAAGTACCACTGGTTGTAACCATCAGTCCTGATTTCAGCCATTCAGTCTAGCTCCTTCCCTGGAGACTGTAAGATCCAACTCATGAAGTAGTCATTGAAAGTGAACCCAGAGACTTATATAAATTCCCCTCAAATATATATAGCATGTAGCATAAGCTGTCCTTCACACACCTTGAACCACATTAAGAACCTGTGCACCCATTACAATAAACGCACCTGCTCCCCTGTGCTCCCACGCACCCATCAGCCACCCTTTCCCTAACCCAATCACAGTCCCCCTTAGTCCTAGTCCCAATTTGGGGTTTACATTCTCAGCTCATTCCCTGTCATTGTCATTGTCACTGTTGCTTCTGCTGATCCTACTGTTGTTTTCCTCTCTGTCTCCAGGCCTGGTTGTGTTGCTCTCCTTTTCAGTCTCCCTGTCCACTCCCCCTCCCGGGAGGTCTTTGAACAGCCTGTGCCAAGTGTCCCTTTTCTCCATCCTCTCTCACTTATTTCTGGGTAGTAGGACTGGAGCTCACCCAGAAACATTTTAACACAGTTTGTTTTTCTGAGTTTCATGTCTCAGGAGGTTCCGGCATTTCTGCAGGACACTCCTCACACAGGATATGAACTGGGTGAAGCAGGTTGTTGGGGACCCCTGATGTTTAGTCAGGTGTCCATACAGCACCGTCTCCCTTGTCGTCAGCCTGACTCCTGTCACCTCTTTGCAGAGTCAGTTTACCCTGTTCCACACCCTCTTGGTGTAGGGGCGGAGTCATAGGAGGTGTTCAGTTGTCTCTGTTGTACCTTGGGAGCTTTCCCTGGGGCAGCTGGGGCTGGTCCCTTGCTTCTCAAAGTGTCCCCATGCCTTCACTGGGGGTGCACAGTGAGCTATTAGCCAGTTCAAATGTCTGTGGTCCTTTCAGAGGTCCTTGTGGAAGACCTGATCCCAGATGGCCTGGCAGTTGTTTTGAGGAACAGCTCTACAGTCGATAGCCTGTCTCTGACTGCCTGTTGTATCTTTCTGTGGTTCTACATAGTCGCCAAGCTTTCCTTTTGTAGCCCATACTCTCTCTGGAACTCATTCATGGGGTTCTCCATGGTTTCCTGTTGGTTGGTGTGTACACCCCACACCATCTCAGGAGGGGACCTGCAAAATACTTGATGAGACAGGCTGTTTTAGATTCTGGCTCTGTCACCAGGTTACAGATCTGGCTCATGTACTATGGCCACAGGAATGGGTAAATGTCTGGCACCCCCCGTCCCCAATCTGTTTCTTCTTGTACAGGGTTTTCCTTGCCACCTTCTCCATTCTGGATCCCCAGAAGAAGATGCACATGGCTCTCTGGACTCTGTGGGTGATACACTTTGGAGTGCGGGAGACCAGTGCGGTGTGCAGAAGCACTGGTAGCAACACCACCTTCATGAGTACCATATGCCCCACCATGGAGAGGTAGCACGTGTGCCATAGATGCAATCTCTGCTTCACCTTGGCCTCCTTCTCCTAAGCTGTTCTTCTGCTCAGCCCGGAGTCAAACTCCATCCCAAGGATCTTGGCCCCCTCACGGGGGACTGAGATCCCCTGAAACTCGAGGCCCCCGAGCTCATGCACGACCAGGCAGGTGCTTTTGCTCACATTGAGCTTGGCCCCTGCTGCTGCTTCAGAGATCTGTGTGTGCCACGGGGCCCTTTCTACTGAGCACTTATTCTGGCATAGGATGTTCAGGTTGTCCATGTAGGCCAAGACCGTGATCTGTTCCTTGTTTCCTCCTGGGATTTGGACTTCCTTCCTGATGTGCTGGGCCAGAGGTTCTATGGTGCAAATGAACAGGATTGGGAAGACTGGGCAGCCCTAGTGGCCCTAGTACCAGCAAACATCCTCCACCCCACCTGAGGCTTCAGATATTTCTAAATCCTTTGACTGGCATCCTACCTTTTTTGTTTTTTGGGGTTTTTTTGGTGGGGGGGGATTTGCAAAAAATAAAAATAAAAAGAGATATATCTCTCTCTATATATAGATTTCCACCTCCAACACTCTGCCAAATGGCTCTTGTGGTTCACTTGGTGGCTCAAAGCACACTAAACACCCATTGCACAGTTCACACTGTGCACCCACACCCTATCTTTATACCCATAGCCCCACCCACTGACCTCCTCAGAGGGTCTACTCCTGAAAAAGTCTATGCCAGACCCTTCTCCACCAGGTGAGGTCTGCCATTTCTTTTCCATTGTCCTCTTCTGCCTTCCTGTAGTACCAATACATTTCACTTAGTCCCATTTTAATACAGTCTTCGACTTTGGGGTCTGAGTGTCTGTTTATGAGCAGGTTCCTGGTTTTCCACAGTGCATACCTGAAGCAGGACATGAACTAATCAAAGCATGTTGTTGGGGTCCCCTGCTGTGTGGTCAGGTGCCTGTAGAGAACCACTTCCCTGGCCAGGTTTCTGAAACTTGTCACCATCCGAAGGAACGCACGGACTTTCTTCCACACCTCCCTGGCATATAGGCAGTCCCAGAAGAAGTGGTTGATCATTTCTGCTTGCCAGTGGCAGGCTGGCCTTGGGCAATTCAATGGACCTTTCTTCCGTGTGCTGTTTCTCCATGCCTGCATGGGGAATGCCTGGTGGGCTGCCTGCCAGCTCAGGTCTCTGTGCTCTTTCTGCAGGCATCTTGCATACAGGAGGTGCAGAGAGTCTCCAGGCTTCCTCATGTGCCCTCCAGACTCCACCAGCTCTACCTGGGGCCAGACACTTTAAAAGCAAGATAGGATTCAAGAGTAACTAGTATTAGGACTAAATCAATGCAGCTTTCTGCTCCCTTTGCCTGCCCTGTGGAAGGATTAAATGTCTTTCAAAGCTTCTGCCAGGACAAGAAGGTAGAGTCCAATTCCCATCTTCCCTGGAGCTGGGAAAGCTCTTGTGTGTTGGCCACTCACTGCCCAGAGCTAAGGAGCTGTGGTTTGTCTGTGCAGGGGTGGCCTGGGCAATAGGACAGAGCGATTTATCCAGGGCAACTTGCCCCTGATTTGAATATCTTCCACCTTATCCCTTTCTGCATAGTCTGTGATTACCTAGGAGAAATACCGTGATCACCACAGTGGCTTCCTACCTGCATCTGGGGAAAACTGCTCTGCTGGCATGGGATAGTACCCATGTAGGTAATGCATCATTGACCTTGGCTTTATGCCCACTTTATGGAAATGGGAGACTCCTCCCTAGCTTGCTCCTGGAGCCTTATGGCTAATGCTAAGTGAAACTCGGGGGCATCCAAACCCGCCTGCAAGTAGGATGTCTGCCAAAGGATTTAGAAACATCTGAAGCCCCAGGTGCAGGTGGAGGATGTTTGCCAGTAGTAGGGCCACTTATGGTTCTGGATTCACTCACTTATTTGGAATTGATTTTGCCAATTTGTCTTGGAATATGGAAAATTAAAAAAAAAAAAAGGTTCCTGCCTTATCCCAGACCCTGCTGCTTTCCCCTGCAATGGGCATCAGTTGTGCTGGGGACAAATAGCAGGTGCTGGACACTCCCATCTGGCGTCTCTGTGCAACTCCCACTCCAGGCTCTGGGGTCCTGATTGCCCACTTGCTGAAGGGACCTGTCCCCACACGTGGCAGAATGGTGGGGCCTGGTGTGAAGGTGTCTGAGGTCAGGAGAGGCTGTCCAGTCCTTGTCATGGGTTGCAGAATAGCAGAGAGTGGGACCTGGGCTTGCTGGGCACAGCCATAGCAGTGCTGAGAACCCACAGGGAGACCAGTTTGCACTTGGCAGGGCTTAACCACAAGACATAGGCCTGAAAATCTCAGCTCTATGCTGTATTGACTGCAACTAATTACCTGGGCTGTGTGGCGGGCGAGTAGGGGGTGCTCCTGCATTGAGCCGCCCTCCTCCCTGCGCCCGCCCACCTTCCAGGCTCTGAATGCCTCCCTAGGGGCGCCTTATGTCTGGCCAACCCCCTTCCTGGAGCACACTCGCTAGCCTGGGAGTAACGTAGCTGCCACCACCCCAAGAATGGACTCACTCTCGGCCCTGTGTCTTTGGGGAAACACAGGCCTAATGTCCTATGGGTACTCGACCCAGTACAGGCACTTGGGGCACTTCCCCAAGTCTGGGGGCAAAACGTATAGTCTCCCTTAGTCTGCAGACCTAAGAGGTCTCTTAGGCATAATTTAGACCCACCCCTCAATAAGTCTCCCACACCGGTCACAAAGGAGGACTTTACTGATTACCGGGGTAGGGTGAAAATAGGGTACAAGATTGAGCAATATCTTAGAAATCCTAAGAGCAAACAGTCTGGCTGAGGTAGCCTTTTGATCACGCATCTGAGTTACTGCCAGCTAGATATCTAATCAGATCTCGAGTAGCTTACTCACAAGCATCTTCCAGAGGCTGGTGAAGTTTCCCCTTTGGGGGCAGGCGGTTTCCAGCTCATGAGTTTTGGGGTGAGAGAGAGAGCCAGCTTTTCTGTGTCCCCCGCATGGCTGCTGCCACTCCTCCTGGGCAGTCCTAACTTATATAGCCCCTGTGACCTCATTCACCTGGTCCAGTGGAGGCCAGCTCCGGTTGGCTGTCCGCCAACCAATTTGAAATACATCACCAGTTACCGGGCAGTTTCCAGCCCCCCAGGTAGGAGCCCCTCACCCAGGTGGCTGATGCCAGTCATGTAGGCAGAAGGAGCAGGTTTCCCCCATCCCTCAGGAATGCAGCCAGCTCAAGTTACTTAAAGAGACAGGCTGAGGTATGACTCCTCTGTGCTGGGCCCACCTTAATCACATTGTCACAGGGCAGAGATTTTGGGTAGAAACCAAGGTGGCTTTCTGCCACAGGCTGTTGTGAAAGCCAAGTCCTGGGGAGTTTGTGCCTATGTAGATCTGGAGTGCCTCCTGCTGCAGTGGGGCCCTGCCCCTGGGAGGGGCAGCCTGGGGCTGCTCACAGGTGCCAGGCTTGGCTGGTGCTGAGCAAAGAGCAGGTTTCAGGCCCTGATGATGTCCCTGCCTCCTGCTCCTCTGTGTGGTGATGGCCATGGGCTCTTCTCACATCACTGTCTGGGTATGAGAGCGGGGCTGTGGGGGCACAGAGCAATCTTTGCTCTGTAGTTGCAGCAGAAGAGGCTGGCATTGGGGACAGGCTCCAGGTAAAGTCCCTGAAGAGCTTGTTGTAATTATTTTGCACTTGCTAAGTGCTATAGGTGGCCATGTTCGCATGTGTTTAGTGTTTATGTAACAAGTGCTGGGTGGATGGGAGACTCTGGGGCTGCAGCGTGGAAGCACCATGCAGCTGGAATTTTCCGCACGGGGTCTCTCAAGGGGAAGTCCAGGGCCTGTCAATAATGTGACAGTCGCCGCTTCGGGCCAATGAGAAAGCGCCACATGTAATTAGACCACCCTGCATCACAGAGAGTATAAAAAACATCGCGCTGTGAACTTTGGGGTCTTTGCGCACCCGACGGAACATACGGACTGAATTGACTCGGAGCGACCTTTGGCCTGGCCAGCCGGAGGGGAGGACGCCAGACCCGCCTGATCCTGGCGACCCTTCCCGGAGATACAACACCAGTGTGAGTGGGTGCTCACTGGTGCACCCAGCATAGTTGATTTTGTTTTGTTTAACCCTTATTAATAAAATTAAGCCTGACCTTTAAAGTGAGAGTGATCTGCGTAAGCCCGACTATCAAAAGATCCTGTCCACATGGCGTCACGAACAGGATGGTCGGCTGCAGATCATGACAGGGATGATCAGTCCTGCTGTCTGGCATGTCCTTGGGTGTCCGGCTGCAGGCAGCTTGTGGACGCTGATGAACTTTGGTGCCATCTGCAATTTCATCAGGCTCCCAGCCACACCGATAATGTTGGGACCCAAGTATTTTGTGTGTGGATTGGGGAAGACCCCAGGAGACCTTGGGAAGCCCATCTTACAGGCCGCGCTCTCGGCTGCATATTAAGAGATCCCGCAGTCGCTTTCTCTATCCCGTCGGCCCAAGGGGAGCAGGTTGCCGCAGCCAGCGAGTTTCCCCCTCCCGAATGGGATGCCACCGCCTCCCAAGAGTGGGACGGTTGTGTGGAGTCGATCGCGGTGCTTGCAGGTGACAAGGGGTGCTTGCAAGGAATCGCTCCCCCCTCTCCATCCATGATCCCCGGCGGCGTCAGTCACCGGCGGCTGCACGCCCTAGCTGAAGATCTCGGGGTGTTAAATGAAGGGAAAAAGAAGGGAAAGAAAGTCGCATGCTTGCGTGCTTGTCTTGAAAACCCTCGTATCTACCCTTAACCGCTTGAATGATTATGAAGTGGCGGTCGTTACCATGAGCCGCGCCAGCAAAGATGGTGCCCTTCAACAACAGCCGAGTGGCGGAGACAAGCCAGAGCCCCTGCCCCCTGCTCCGCCTACTGACCCACCACCATATTTGGGAGACAAGGCACCGCCTCCACCGGTGACGCCGCTATATCCACCACTCCTTGAAGGGCGGGGCAAGACTCGTCCTCCTCCTCCAGAGCCTCTTCCTCCAGCGCCTCCTTCTCCAACACCTCCTCCGTCAGCGCCCAACTCCGTGCCAACCCCTCCACTTCAGGTTCATCCTGTTGAGATTGTGAAAACCTGCCAGGACAACGATGGCAACATTATCACCGAGCGAACCACTAGAGACCGTGATCGTGGTGAAATGAATGAACTCATAAGCAGGACAGCCCGCCAAAGCGATGAGACGCCAACCCAGTGGCTAAGATGTCTGGTTTTGGAATGCGGTCATGAAACGCTCAGCCACCGGGAGGCTGTAGTTTTGACCACACATGGAAGTTACAGCTTAGGACTCCTACCCGGATTCAATGTCTTAGAAATTGCACGTACCCCATGGCCTATTTCGCTTCCTGCTCTAGTGGCAGGAGCCATTCACGAGAAGCCACATCAAGCACATGAGGGGGCCCAACCGATGCACGCTCCGCATTCACAGCCGTTTGCTAACGCATTAGCTGGCGCAGTGTATTTCTCTATCCTGAAGAGACATTCCACGATTGATGCCAGCATATCTGTTTTCACCCGATCAGGAAACAAGAGCGATAGTGATGATGGCGACAACGATGACGGGGACGAACATCACTCCAGTGATGACATACCTACCTCTTCCAGGCCACCGGATTCCACATTCACCGGACCAGGGGCATCACCCAATCGACCAACACAACAGCCTCATCATGGTTATGACCCATGGCCTCAGCGACATTGCAAGGACCCTCTTCAACTTCAGATTTCCCTGGTGATTTTACAAGCCGTGATCGACATCTATGCAGATAATCCAGAGCTTGCAGAGCTTCAAGCTAGTTCTCTTCATCATCAGCCAATTCAGCGTTATACCGGTTCCAACACAGACGATGACAACGACAGCATGAGCACGGAGCACCAACACACCCTGCACAAGCCCTGCTAGCCAAAATCACCAACTTCGTCCGTGAAGCACCACATCGGTATCCCGAACGTACCCCGGAGGAACGCGCCTGTTTTGGGTTCCTCCTAAATCACGCTGGCATGAAGAAGGAGATACTTCGTAACATAGATGAGGAGACTCAGAGACAGTTAGCGGTTAAGCTTGGCTTCCAGTTTACCCCCAAGCCAAAAAACTAGTATGGGCAGACGCTGATACTGCGGATCCAAGCGCCCGCCAGTGCAGTGATATTAGTGATCCTCTGCAGCCACAAGACATCCCCAACTTGGAAAAGCCTCCTTATGAAGTGCTTAACAACGCCACCTTGGATTCCCGCCCCTACGCAGTCGTACCAGTCGTCCACCCCATCACGAGACAACAACTGCCAATTCGTTTCTTGTTAGATACTGGTGCAGAGATTACCATCATCAATCCTGCCACCACCCCCCATACTCCCACTCGACACACCATTCATGTTGCTGGCGTTAATGCTACCTCTACAGTCCCACTAGCCAAGGTACGTCTCGGCAATCCATTAATAACCATAGTCGCCGCATTGGGACATCTCAATCTGCTCGGCGTATCGGAGTTACGAGTACTACACATGAAAGATCTCGTGTGCAGCACCCTCCCAGTTACCGGGGCTGTATCTCGCCTGCCACCTCCGTTCACACCGCAACTGAAAGACCCGACAGCCCCTCCTTGGCGGTTCACCCCTATCCATACCAAACCTCATCTGATCCCATCTCTGCTTGCTCTCCTCGATAGCCTTACAGCGGAGGGAAAAATCGAGCCAGTGCAGTACAGCCATTATGTATCCCCTGGCTGGGGAATCGCTAAACCGAAAAATCCCTCTGAAGCTCGCCTGGTTGTCGACTACCATGAAGCCAATAAACGCTCAACTTAGTCCAGCTTGTCCCAGTTGTAACACTACCAGACCTCCAGGCGGAACTCTTACAGGTCATGACCCAAAGCTCTTGGACTGCTACCACCATTGACAAATATGTTCTTCACCCTTCCTCTTTTTGATCCTGAGGGAGTCCTGTGTATGGGTATCCAAGGCCGCGTATTCCGCTGGAGGGTTTTCCCTCAGGGATATTGTAACTCACCTGTGCTTGCTACGGCCGCCATGAATCAATCCCTTCAGCGTTTTCCCAACTCCCATTGCAACGTGAAATTCTTCAACTATGTAGACGACATCTTGGTCGTGGGGATTCCACCAGAACTCGTTAAACGTGTCACCGCCGACCTCGTCAACCACCTATGAGAGGAAGGATGGGACATCAACATTGCCAAGTCCCAGTTGGAACCCTCCTCCAGCTGTGTATTTCTGGGCACTCAATACACTCCTCAGGGTCGCGTCGCGTCACCAGCTGCAGTGCCTACCCCGCCATGGGATATGGCCTCTGATACAGGTCCTACGACAAAGCAAGCCCAGCAATTTTTAGGCAGCATCAATTGGCTCCGCCATCACGTTGCGCCCGAACACCTCGGTACACTTGCAATATTGCAGCGTCGATTGCGAAAGAGGACGACAAGTCATCAACCCTGGACGCGGCAGGATAATCGCCGGGTCCACAACCTTATCCAAGCTGCCACTTCCACACCCCTAGTGCCATTTAGTCCAACGACACCGCTTCGTGTTACCGTCGGTTGGACTCCTACACATCTTTGGGTCATAGCGCACACCTCTAACGGCCCGGCCACATTTCTTAACCGGACCCTCCATAAGGAGCAACATCGTTATGGACACCTGGGCAAATTATTGCTCTGCCTATGTTTAGTGTCTGAACATCATCTTCACCACAGCGTTCATGACCTCTACGGCCCAGGTGCCACCCTACTTACACACCTCGATCCTACACGAATTCCAGGAGACTTCCATGGGGCTCCTTCCACCTGGCATACGCTGGTGACACACACACCCAATACGATTGGGCTGCGTGGACGTGTCACGACAGTGCCACCATCACCCCGACTGTCCCTTCCCGTCCTATCTTGTACGGGACTTCGCTTTCAGGAAACGTGGCCAGTGATGGTACATCGCAATTCAGTGGTGGGTTTGCTTGGAAGTGTTCGCTATGTGCTGCCAGCCACATAGAATGGGCGAACCCCGACTGGCACGACACACCAGACACACCCCTAACACATCAAGCACAGGAGCTCGAGCTGCGAGGAGCCATCGGTGCACTTAAACATATCACCATCACACATGATCAGCCATTCACAACAGTGGTTCTTGTCCTGGATTCTCGCTGGGTCTGTGATGTCCTTACAGGAGTAGCCGAACCAGAACGTTTTCGTTCCCAATGGGATGACATCTTTGAAGTACTTCACCGCATGAATCATCTCCCGATGAGCCGACATACTAATTCTCACGTGCCGGACACCGACCCATTACATCAAGCTGTTGATGACTGGTTAGCTCTAGGTCCAAAGATAACATCACACGATTGTATTGATGACGTTATCCATCCAGCCGTGGAAGTGCATAGGTCACTAAAACTGGTCTGCGATCCGTACCTTAAATGGCTTCATGACCTATGGGGCCATCCCGGTTCAGACACCACCATGTGACGTTATCGTAATGTAGGCGGCTGGCAATACACCACCCATAATGGCCTACCCACACCACACGATTGGCAACGTGTGCTTCAAGCCTGTCACCAATGTGCCCAGATTAAACCTTTTAGAAAGAAATTTTTCCAGGGAGCTTACAACGCCGAACAACACCAACCTGGGGCATTTTGGCAGGTTGACCTAATGGGCCTACTTCCCAATGCGCGCCAGCATCCTATGGCGCTTGTTGTTGTCAACCTCAGTTCCCGTATGGTCGGTGCGATTCCCATGACTAGAACCGACGGGCCTCGGTGTGCTCAAGCTCTGTTGCACCAATTTTCTCAATGGCAGACTCCACGAGAAATACAATCTGATGGTGGGCCACCTTTCAACAGTCACCATATTCGCAATTTTCTCACGACGCATAATATTCGTCATCACATACACCTACCATATCATCCCCAGTCAAATGGCATCGTGGAGCGCACCATTGGAGAATTAAAGCGTAAACTCTTATTCGAACTGAAACAAACCGATTTCAAGGAATGGTTGAAAGTGCTTTCACAAACCCTGCTCAACCTCAACAGTGGAAAAAACCTCTGGGCAGAAGGACCTCTTCAGGCTCGAGGGGGATGGGACCCAGACTTTAAACCTGGGACCCTGTATGGGTTGCCTTCCCAACCTCGACCCCCACCAAGTATCCACCCACATTTCCTGGCGTGGTCGTTGAACCCACGGCTTTAGCCCATACCTACAAGCTCCGTTTAATTGACTCAGTCGATGATCATGAGCATTTAGTACATTTCAACTGGCTAAAGCCTCACAGTGTTTTGTTAAGCTAACAACTGTTTGTTTTCTAAGTCAGGTAACCCCTCGCGATGTCTGCCCGTCGACAGGACGAGGAGGCCGATACCGAACCTCTCATCCGCCCATCCATTGCGCTGCCACCGCGAGACCCACGGGCACTGCCCCTGTCATTTGTGGGGCTATGGGTGAGACTTGTGGGGAGACCAAGGGGATCGGGAGCAACTGCCCCCACATCGGGACCGAGTGTAATCCCACGCCGCCGTTGGAAGCTATGGTTACTGTTTTTGATCTATTTCTTGTTGTTAACTAATGTCATTGTAATGCTTTCCTTTACAAAACGCGCGAAGCGAAGTTTAGATTTATCCCCATTACCCATTGCGGATAACTTATTCCTCCGCACCTTACGGGAGTGGATGTTACTTACTGGACACAACTCAGGCTCAGTTTGTGCCCATGCACCCACCTCAGCTGCAGATAGCCCTTTTCGTATAGCTGTTATCCCTGTTAATTACACAGAGTTATTTTTGAGTTTTACACGTAATTCTTCCGGTAACGAAACTATCCACTATTTAGCATGTAGAATGACTTGTTCCATTAAAACCCTTACTTATGCATGGAAGTGGAATGGTACCCACCCGATTAATTGCACGGTCCAAGATGTGCCACAGGGTTGCTTTAATCTTACCCATGGGCCACCTTGGGGAGCACCGCACTCCATCGTGCCCGACCCCAATAATGTCACTCTTTCTATCCCGTCTCTTCCTCAAGCCATTTTACAAACAGTAAAGGTTAAACTTTCTACCCTTGACACCCAGTGTTTTTGGCCGGGGTGTCACACTATTCCATGTACCTTCAAAACGTCCATGTCCAGGAGGGCTTTTGAAGATGTTACAGCATTCCGTTTGTTTTCCACAAAAGCTTTTATGACAATAGGGAGCAATTTTGGTTTATCTGCTCACCGTAAGGCATTCAAAACCTTTACTAACCACTTTAGCCTGGCTCTCAAGTCATTATTAGCCCTTTATGACACAAAACACCCCCCACTAGTGGGGCTAATTCCAGCTCCCCATGACACCATGTTTTATTGCCAACGGGATGAAAATTCAACCCAGGCCATTTTATATAGTCATTTTCCATATCAATTGAACATTTGTTGTATCTTGGTGCAGGTTACCCTATGCCCTTATCAGTTTTCCAATGTCACTCATTGGACCGCCCCGCTTACGCTCCCAAATAACGCTCAGGAACACCACAAAGTAGTTTCCACTGACCAAATCACAGGTGTCATGGGAGAACCAAAATTCTGGTCCAATATGACCCACACTGAGTGTAGGAAGTTTGCTACTGGATGGACTTTATATGGTATGTTCATCACTGGTGCTTCTGCCTCTGCTTTAGCCATTCAGCAGTTACAGACTTTAGAACTGTTGGCAAGACTCGCCAACGGTATGGCAGATGCTTTAGAAGGGATTAATTGCCAGCTGCAGGACACCTCTAAAATGGCGTTCCAAAACCGTCATGTATTGGATTTTATGTTAGCTAAAGAGGGTGGGTTCTGTGCGATGTTGAACCTCACTGCACCACATGAGACTTGCTGTCTCGTCCTTTATAATGCCTCAGAACCCCTCTCCAAAGCTATCAACCAAATCCGCAAGGTAGCAGAAAACACACGCACAATCGTTCAGACCCCTTTTAATTGGTTAACAAGCACATTCGAATCACTATTTAACCTTCGGCTTTCGCCGTGGTTAGTAAATCTGTTAACCCCCTGTTTACAATCTTGATTGTGATTTTAGTTGGGTCTTGTTGTATTGGCCTAGTTGCCCATTGTGTCTGACGTCAGGTTACATCTGTCATGCTTATTGCACATCACAAGCACTTTCCCCAGACAAATGTTAACCCCCAAGAAATGAGGCGAAGCGCATTATAGAGCTAGTTCAGTAGCCAAGTTCCATTTCTGTTTAACTAGTTAAATTTAATGGTAATACTTACCTTGAACTGAACTAGACATGTTAAGGTTCCTGTTCAACTGCGCTTTGAGTGTTTGGGCTGTTGCCCCATTTTCCCTCTAAAGTTTAGAGTGTGTTAAGTAAAGGAAGCAACTCCAATGTTCACAGCTGTTTGACATTCCTTTTGTTATCTTATTATTGTAGTAGTTCGTTTACCTATTTGTTGTAAGCCACTTGGCTCACATGGCCGGGGGGCATGTTGTAATTATTTTGCACTTGCTAAGTGCTATAGGTGGCCATGTTCGCATGTGTTTAGTGTTTATGTAACAAGTGCTGGGTGGATGGGAGACTCTGGGGCTGCAGCGTGGAAGCACCATGCAGCTGGAATTTTCCGCACGGGGTCTCTCAAGGGGAAGTCCAGGGCCTGTCAATAATGTGACAGTCGCCGCTTCGGGCCAATGAGAAAGCGCCACATGTAATTAGACCACCCTGCATCACAGAGAGTATAAAAAACATCGCGCTGTGAACTTTGGGGTCTTTGCGCGCCTGACAGAACGTACAGACTGAATCGACTCGGAGCGACCTTCGGCCTGGCCAGCCGGAGGGGAGGACGCCAGACCCGCCTGATCCTGGCGACCCTTCCCGGAGATACAACACCAGTGTGAGTGGGTGCTCACTGGTGCACCCAGCATAGTTGATTTTGTTTTGTTTAACCCTTATTAATAAAATTAAGCCTGACCTTTAAAGCGAGCGTGATCTGCGTAAGCCCGACTATCAAAAGATCCTGTCCACAGAGCTGTGTCCATGCAGGGAGATGTTCTGGTGCTGGGGTTGGGAATGCTGATGTGTGGAGCTGGTGCCCAGCACAACAGAGGGATCAAGCTGATGGTACAGCTGGGGGTCCTTGTGAGCCCAGTGTCTCCCACAGTGACACCAGCCGTGTCCTTTGCCTCCCTGCTCTCAGCTAGAAGTGCAGTAGGTGCTTGGAGTAGCCCTAGGAAGGCTGAAACTCCCTTCATTGAACTGGCAACGGTGTGTGTGTGTTTGTGTGTGTTCTTGTGTGTGTGTCTTGTGTGTGTGTGATTTATATGTTATGTTCCCACCATGGTTTTGCTCATTAAAAGGTGTATGCTTAAGTCCCCATTGGTGATCTGGCTCCGATTGCTAGGGTAGGAGTGTCCCTACACTTCCCACGGCAAAGTTTTGCCACCTGTTTTGTTTAACACTGTTTCGAGCCATTTTGACCTCGAAACAGCAATGTCAAAACAAAACGGGGCAGGTCAAAATGTTTTGAAAAATGTGAAAAGTTTCAAGTTTTGAATATGAAGCTGGGCTTACCTTTAATGGCTTCCCTGCAGGGAAAGAGAAACTAAAGTAAGGGAAAGGAGGGTGAGGAGGGGGGGGAAGGTGAGGGGAGGAGGATTGCTGTCATTATTGACATGTGTAGTTGCTCAGTGACTGTCACCCTTCCCTGAGGTCCCTTCCAACCCCAGTGCTCTGGGGGAGGGACAGAAACTGCATAAAATGCAGCATTTTTTGAGCTGCCCTGCTTTCTGCTTTGGAGTCACTTACTGAGCTGTCTGTTCCAGCAGCTCTCTGTAAGACCACTACAGCGAGGATCACTGATTTTCTAAAGGATTCCCTGCTTGCTACCCTAGCAAGAGGGACTTCAGAAGACCTTTTTTCTTGTATGTGCTTTTATTTTATTATTATACTGATTTGATTTATTCTTTTGAATCTTATACTTACATTGGATAGGGTTACTATAGAATTTGCTCTATATAAGAATTTACTATATATTTTTTGTTTTTGTCCATTTCACACAGCCGTAGTCCACAGAACAGGGAAGCACCCAGAGAAGGGTAGATGTGGCCCTCCTTACTTCCTCCAGCTCTGGCAAAGCTGGGAATCTGAGTCAGCTACTGGGGGAAGCTGCAGCTCAGGCAGGATGGGAAGGCTCCTGGCTGGGAGTGTAGTGCAGGGGCAGGTATTTGGTTGGCATGGCAGTATGAAGTGAGATGGAGCAAAGTTTTGCTGAGACCTGTACCTATCATGCTGACAGAGACTGTCTCATGGCCTTGTCTGCTGTCCATCTGTCTGGTAGGCAGTCAAAGAAAGCACAGCCCCAGAAAGACATCAAAGTTGCAGATGCCCCAGAGCTCATTTGTTTGGTTTTTAATTATTATTATTGTTCTCTCCAAGGGGGAGGCAGAAAAGTGAAAACCTCAATTGTTTTTTTGCTTGGAGTGAGGGTGATGGCAGGGCTGAGGGGATGGATCAAAGTGGGTCAGAGAGGCATTAATAACACCTGCTCTTTGCTGTCTTTGTGTCTGCCTGTATATTAGGGGTCCAATGGGAATTCCCATGCTTGTTCCAACCAGAGCTGTGTGGGTATTCCCTGTGCACTTGGTGCAGCCAGCTGGCCATTTCTATAAGGGGGGCATCTTTGTTCTTTATATATATGGGCCCAGGAATGTGCCCCTGTGTATGTTGCTCACATCTGCCTCTCCAGGTGTCACCTTGGTGTTCAGCATTTTGGTGGGATGACAATAGGTCTTCAGCCTGTGGCTGAGGCCCCCAGCATTGCAGGGGGTGTGAATGCATCTCCTTGTGACCTGTGATCAGCCTGAAGGTGTTTAAAAGGACAAGGCTCTGTCCTCTCCTGCTCTTGTCTGTGTGCCGCTGCGAGCACTGTGCCCTGCAGCCGGTGACTCTGAAGCACCCTCTGCACAGCTGGCATCTCCTGCCATTGTAGCAAGGGTTTTTTGTCTGAGCAACCTCTCACTTCCCCTTGCTGTGTACCTCATACAGCAATACATGGCTGTGTCCTCAATTTTCGGGTTGCTCCTTTGCAGGTAGAAGGTGGAGCTGTACTTGGAAACTATGAATCACCCTTGATGGAGGATGCATACTTATTGTTGCTGGTGTTATAATATTGAAGTAGCCAGACCAGCCCCTTCCCATGTGTCTGCCTGATCCAGTTCTTCAAGGTGTTGGAGAGCGTTAACGTGCTGGTGGCACATTGCAGTGTGTGGGACCCTATGGGTTTCTTTTTCTCCAGCCACGGACTGGGTCAGAACCACATGAGAGAGGGCACCTGGGGGGAGAAGAGGCAGAGGTGATTATTGCACAAGCATGAACCATCAACCCCTTGAAGGAGCAAATGAGAATTGGTCAGGGAGCAACATGGGACCTAGTGACATGCCAAGCCTTATCCAAGGCCCTGAATTATCCCAGGGTCCAGGACTGTTCAGCAACACTAGGCTGCACATCAAGAATCCATGCCAGGGGCAGGGGGTGGGTGGGGGGAGGAAGTACCTTCTAGTGCTGCTGCAATGAGAAGCAGCTGGAGCCACAGCATCATGTTTGCCTGTGGGGCTGGCAGAGAGAGATCTCTGAGGCCTGGATGGTCCTGGCCAAGACTCTGTTGGTGCAGTCTGGTGCTGCTATTAACAGGGATGCAGCAGCCCTTTTTGCCTCTCTCATTTGCATCCCCCTCTAGGAGATGCTTACTGTTCCCTGGAGCAGGGTCTGTCTGTCTTCCCACTCACCCCATCTCTCCCTCTCTCTCTCTCTTCCCCTTTCCATCACCTCAAAGGCACAAGCCTGGACATGACCCACAGCTGCAGGTTTCCTGCTTTACTTGCAGCCAGTGAGGGCCAGGCTGAAGGATGCTGCTTCCCTGGGGAAGAAGTGGTGACAGGCCCCAGCAGGGACTTCCTTCCCCTGGTCTGCAGGGGCTTTGCTGCCCATGGGAGTCCATTCCTGGGGTGGTTGACATGTGAAGGAGCTGCCTTTGCAGCAGAGACTTGGGCTGCTAAGTTGTGGTGGATTCCTGTGACCCTTGACCTCCTCAACACCCCAGTCCCTTCTGACATGGGAATTATCTCCCTTTGTCCTACTGCAAAGTAGGAGCTTGGCCTGGGCCTCCCAGTGTGATGGGCCTGCAGAGCCATCACTAACCTTGCTGTCCCCTGAGTGCTGCGAGATGATGTGAGGTCCCAGGAACTGCAGGGCTGGGAGGAAACTGATCCTGGGGGGTTCTGAGCTAAGCTGAGCATCCTTGCAAGGAACAGTTTTTTTTCCCACTGCTGTTTTGAGGCAGCAGCATCTCCCCAGGGAGAGAAAGGAGTGGAGATTTATCTTCAGTGGAAGGAAGCTGATGAGGGAAGGTGCCTGGTGTATGTATGGAGGAGGGGGTGCATTGTCAATAAAGGCACAGGTTTGGTAGGGGGACCCATTAGAGAGTGCTGAAATGTCCAGCTGGGCCACTTGGGAGTTATGGGGCCCCACACTCCTGAAACAGGCTCAGGGGTGTCTGTGTCTGTGTTTTTGTTCCATGCTGTTTGCAGGGGCCAGCCAAGGTCAGGGCCACAGGGGAAAGGGGCAGAAGGGTGTTTGGGGACGTGGCAAACACAGTAGATATGTGAAACTGCATCCTGCTGGTGGCACTAGAAGGTATTACATCCCCCACCCACCCCCAGTCCCCGGCCTTCATTCTTGATGCAGAGTTTAGTGTTCTGACTCTACTAGGTCTGCGAGTCCTGGGCGAGGGTAGGGGTGCCTCGCTATGTGAGGGTGACACGGGTGTGGTGGGTGTTGCCCCATGGGGGAGATGTGAAGGAACTCCATCCCAGCCTCCTGCCTTAGACGTTTTTTGCTGATTTTTCCCTCTGTGTCTGTCTTCTCACCTGTCCATCAGTCTGGTTGCCCTGAGTTAGTGTCTGTGATCTGAGTCACCTAACCTCTGTGGTTTTGAGCTATGGCCTCATGACCTCAGGGCAGGGGCTTGAGTCCGGGTCAAGGTGTGATGCTTTTCAAATTGTTTGGTCTCTATAAAACAACACCTGGCCTTGATTGCATCTAGCGGGGAGGGGGGGGGACTATTTAAGTAAGAGGCTCTCCAAAAGGAAGGGGAGCCGTAATTGGAATTTTACCGAGCAACTTGAAACTCTGCAATCCTCACCCACCTCTGGGATGCCAAAATAAGTAAATTACCAGAAGCTTAACTAGAAACATAGTTTACAGTCATTTAGAAGCATATTAAATGACAACAATCAGGCTGATTCTGTTTGCTCAGGGTATTCTTTTGATATTCTTGTACTCCTCCTCAAGCCTACCCTTGCTACCCAATAAAGCTATCCACTATAACAGGGGTAGGCAATGTTTTTTGGCCAGAGTGCTGAAAAACCCCACAATGCCTACCTTGGAAGGTGCCGGAGTGCCAGCATTCAGGGAAAAAAAAAATGAGGGCAAGAGGTACATGGCAGGATGCCCTGCTCGTGCCCCTTGCCCCCCACCCATAGCCCCTGCCCCCCAGCCCGAGCTCTGTGGCTACCAGCAACTACCCCAGTCCTGGGTAGCTGTGGAGCCTGGGCTGCTCCCAGCAGGGCTTGCAGCATCCCAACTGCCTTCTGGGAGCAGCCTGGGATCCCGGCTGGCAGCAGCTACCCAGAGCCAGGGCTGCCTGCAGCTGGGAGGCTCCAAACAGCTGCGCCGGGCTCTGGCACCAGCTCCGCATTGGCGCGTGCAGGCGTGCCTCGTAGCGAGCAGTGGGGCAGGGGCCTGAGGCAGTGCAGCCCTGGTCTCTCCCCAGCTCCCAGCACAGAGATGATGAGCCCAGTGTAGCTGTTTGGAGCCAGCCCGAGCTCTGGGCAGCTGCAGCAGGCAGTGGGCAGAGTGCAAACAACTCCACTGGGCTGCACAGCTCCGGCATCAGTTCTGTGCTGGTGGAGACTGTGTGCACCTTGGGGCAGACAGCAGGGCAGCCTGAGCCACTGTAGGACCAGCGGAGGGGGCAGGGATGTCCCTGGTTCTGTCTGTCCCTGTCCACAGGGAACCCTTGTCCCAGGTGGAGCAGGGAAAGAACTGTTTCTGTTCCCCTGGGTCAAGGAGGGGCTCTGGAGCAAGGGACTCTGCCCAGTGCATCTGCCAGCAGGTATGGGGGAGAATGGTCAGCTGAGAGAGGCTGGGCAGGGCTGGAGGAAGCCCTGGGCACCAGGAGCAGGGGAGGATAAGATCTGGTTCTCTTGGAGGGAGCAGTTGCCCAGTGATGGCAGGCAGGGATTTGCCTTGGAAAGGGGTTGGGGCTGGGCCAGTACTTGGGCTCTGGAGGAGGTCCCTGGGGTCTGTATAGCAGGTGCTGGGCACTACCCTGGCCCACATCTGTGTTTTGTCTGTATGTGGCTGGTGCAGGGCAGTGGCAGCTGCTGCAGGGGTTGGAAGGACCTGGGAGGGACTGAGAGGCAGCATGGGAGGCCTAGAGAGCCTGGGGATGTCCCCCATTGCCTCTGGGGTGTCTCTTGTCATCTCTCTGTCCCCACAGGTACTAACAGCCCTGGTAGCTGTGCTGTGCCTTTCACACAGGTGGTGAGTGCCCTGACTGTGCCCCTCCAGTCTGCAGCTACTCCTGCTAACTCCTCTGTTCTCTGTGGTTACTAGGTCCTCAGCTTCCATCTGTCCCTGTTTTCTTTTACTTAGAGGTGAACACAAGTGATCCTTTTATCTGGCATTAAGCTCGGGATCTTCCTGCATCTCTTCTAGACCTGGAGAAGAGTGTTGTGTGCCCAGAAGCTTGGCTGACCTTATGTAGTTCATCCAAGTAAATGTCAGCATCCTGCTGCTCCTACCATATGTGTTTAGTGAGGGGGCTCAGGTCCCCTTGTGCAAGGTGTGATTGGTGTGAGCTCTCCTTCTGGCAGCCTTTCAAAATGACACCAAAGCTTTGAGCACGTGGGAAATCCCAGCCCTTGGGTGCGTTTGCTGGGGACCTGTGAACTGACATGACTCTGGAGAACTGGAGGAGTCTTTGGCAGGTCTGTTGGTGCAGTGAGATAAGCACTCTCTGCCCTTCCCTCTCCTCCGCCAGCCCCACATTTGCAAACAAGGCTGTAGCTAGGAGGGGCGAGAGCTTGTAGTTTCCTAAGGGCAGTGGACAAATGCCTGGTATCCTCAAGAGAAAGGAGGGGGCAAGTCTGAGGAGACACTGGACACTTCCAGGTGTCAAGCAGGAAATTGGGTCACACAATTTGCTTGTGCTTGTTTTATAAGTGCCCTTTCTGCTGACCTCACTGAACACAATGTCAATCTGTCTATTGACTAATAAGGCTTTGAAAACCAAGGGGGTTAGGAACCTGGAGAAGCAGATAAACACCTTCCATAATGCCTCTAGGTCTTTATGAGCCAGGTGTTGTCGAGGTCAAACCTTCAAAGCTCTGGACCTTCCCTTCCTTTCCCTTCCATGGAACAAACCTTCCCTGATGTTGTCTCACAATTGTCTCAGTGATGGATGGATCTGTGCTGTTTTATATTACAACCAATAGACTGAGCCCCAGGATCTGGAGCGGGGGGAAGAAGGGGGGAGGGAAGAGCGGAGCTTGATTTATTCAGAAGGTGATTTTTCTGGAGCAGAGGGAGTGATTCCCGCAGAGCAGAAATTTGCAATACAGCTGTTTTTGTGGGGAAAGAGAATCTCAGGGTGTGACCTTACATGTAGTGCTTTGGGAAACCAGTTCTCACAGTGATAAGCTTTTAACTTTGACCTGGTAAAACAGGGAAATGAGGGGAAAGGGGGGATAAAATCCTCCTTTTCTCACTTGAATAGTTGGTCCTTTATGCTCGTTCCCTGCTTATCTCTGCCCATGCAGATTTTCTGAGTCTCTGTTGCGGGGTGCCTGTGTGTGCTGGGCAGTGCTGCACCCCTGTGTTCCCCTATGCCTGTAGTATCACAGTGTGTGAATAAGTTGGGAAATGAAGGTGTTCCTAGTCTACCAGAGAGTGTGAAATGACCAGGGATCACATTGTACGCATAGGGTGCATCCACACATGCAAGCACATGTGCTTGCAGCAGCTCAAATAGAAGCAGTACAAATTTGAGCCAGGGCTTTTTGTTACAGTGCACATGCCTGGACATGAACTTTGGTGTGGGGCAAATTGTGCCACTTGGGGCAAAATAACCCTGCCTGACTCCTCCTGGATCTGCAGCCAGGAGGAGCTGGAGCCCAGGGCCAGGACCTGTGCTGTTCCCAGCAGTATAAAAAGCTGCCTTTGCTGAGTGGTGAAATACCAACTCTCTTTCTCTCTAACTCCAGGAACCTGACTTTTATTCTCCTACTCCAGGCATAGCTTTTTAAACCTGACTTTTGCTAATCAAACTCAAACTAGACTTCCCCCAAAACTATGTAATATTATAACTGTTTTTATTTGTCTCTCTTGTATGGCTATTATTACTGGGATCATCATAAGTTCATATATCTGGCAATAAATAACTTTTATGGTCAAGCTGGTTGCTATACTCTCTCTCTGAACCTCATTTACTCTTCGTTCCCCTTGACCTCTCCATTTGCTCTGCAGCAATGCTTCTTTTACCTAAGCCAAAGATCCCTGTAATGCCTAAAAACTATGATGAGTTCTGCTCATCAAGGGAGTTACTGCTAGGCCCATAGTGACAAGAGATTGTGAGATGCTGAGTTTTGAGACACATGAGGGTATCAGCTGAAAGTGCTGATTGGACCCAGTCTGCTCAGACGTACTCTGTTAGTGTGTGTGTATGTGTGTCTACCTGCATTTATTATTGTCCTGCTGAAATAAGGGACAAACTGAGTTCAAGGCACATGAGGGTGTCAGACTATCAATGCTGAATAGTCTGGCCTGACTCGAATGTATTTTGTTAACCCATGTGCTTGTGTCTGATTGCATTTTATTGTTGCCCTGATGAACTGAGTTCAAGGCACATGAGGGTGTTAGCCTTTCAGTGCTAAATAATTCATCCTGGCTCAGGCATGTCCTGTTGATCTGTGTGTGTGTACATGTGTTTGACAGATTTTGGTGGTTGGAGGAACCAAACCCCATTGAAACCAAGTCCTGCAAGATAGCTCCATTGGGGGCGAAGACTTCCAGAAGGGAGAGATACAACTCCATTTAGAAACACAAGCAGCACATTGACAGAATTACAGAGACCCTAGAAATGTACCCCTAATAAATGAGCACACCCCAAAGTGACAGGCAAATCTAGTAACAGGAGGGGGAAGAGATACTTTGGAATGCCTTAGGACCCTGGAGGAACAGGTGCGGGGGCTCCTGGAGGAGGTTAGCAGGCTGAGGGGAATCCGTGAGGCAGAGGAGGAAATTGATAGGTATTTTCTTTCTCTGCAGGGTGGTACGACAGAGGAGAGGGCAGCCCGGGATGAGCCCTCCACTGCTGAGTGGCAGACGGTCTCCCGTGCCAGGGCTATTAACCATGTTGCGGCACCAGTTCCTCCTGTCCATCTGGAGAACAGATATGAGGCCCTGGCAGCCCTGGAGGAGGAGGGAGCAGTGGAAGATACCAGGGAGGAGACTTTGCGCACACAATGTCCTGTGCGGGCGGCGGGAGTCAAGAGGCCTAAGAGGAGGAAGCGTCGCGTCATCGTGATTGGAGACTCCATCCTGAGAGGTACGGAGGGCCCCATCTGTCGCCAGGATCCCTCAGCATGTGAGGTCTACTGCCTGCCCGGAGCGAAGATTCAGGATGTGAAGGGGATGCTCCAGTCCATCATCCAGCCCACCGATTATTACCCCATGGTCCTTGTCCATGTGGGTACTAACGATGCGGCCAGGAGAGCCCCTGATCGCCTGATGGAGGACTACCATGCTCTGGGAGGCGTGCTGAGGGAGATGGGCACACAGGCGGTCTTCTCTTCCATCCTGCCAGTGAGCCTAACGATGCGGCCAGGAGAGCCCCTGATCGCCTGATGGAGGACTACCATGCTCTGGGAGGCGTGCTGAGGGAGATGGGCGCACAGGCGGTCTTCTCTTCCATCCTGCCAGTGAGCGGTCGAGGCAGACGCCATGAGATGTGCATAGCGGAGACCAACTGGAGGCTACAGGAATGGTGCTTTGAGGCGGGCTTTGGCTTCCTCAGCCATGACCGGCACATCGTGATGAGAGACATGCTGGGATGGGATGGGCTCCACCTTTCCCCTAAAGGTAAGCGTGTGTTCTCTTCCAGGTTGGTGAACCTCCTTCGGCAGGCTTTAAACTAGGCTCGTCGGGGGAGGGGGAAGATGAGGGCGGAGGAGACAATGAACTACCAGGCCCAGCAACAGCCAGCGAGCCCAGACCAATGGTCAAAAGGGAGAAACAGGTAAGTGATGGGGGACGGGGCATTGCTGAGACTAGGGGGTCAGTGGGCACAACCGTTGGAGGCCTCAAATGCCTCTACACGAATGCTCGAAGTATGGGGAAGAAGCAGGAGGAACTCGCCCTCCTCCTAGCTGTCACCAGCCCTGACATAGTAGGGATCACAGAAACGTGGTGGGACTCATCGCATGACTGGGCGGTGAGTGTCAAGGGCTATAGGCTATACAGGAGGGACAGGATAGGAAGAAAAGGTGGAGGAGTAGCACTCTACATCAAGGAGGAATATACTTCCTCGTTAATTAGCAAGCGGGTAGAGGGGGGGCACTCTGAGGTGCTCTGGGTTAGAGTAAAAGGCAGTCCAGGGGAGAGAGACTTAACGGTGGGAGTCTACTATAGACCTCCCAACCAGGGAGAAGAGCTCGACCAGGAATTCTTAGGTCAGCTTACAGAGGCAGTGAGGGCTAAGGATGTGGTCATCATGGGGGACCTGAACTTCCCAGACATCTGCTGGGAGGAGCAGTCAGCCAAGTCTGATCGCTCACGTCGGTTCTTAGTCATAGTGCAGGACCTCCATCTAACCCAGGAGGTGCACAGCCCCACCAGGGGAGACGCCTTGTTGGACCTGGTGCTGGCCACGGGTGATGACCTGGTGAGGGGGCTGCGGGTGATGGGCCACCTGGGAGACAGTGATCATCGCTTGCTGGAATTCACCATCCAGCGTAAAGTGGCAAAGGGCTGCAGCAAGGCAACAGCCCTAGACTTTAGGAGGGCTGACTTCAACAAGCTAAGAAGGATCGTTGGGGAAGCGCTGAGGACCCAGAAGGGAAGGGAATCAGATGTCGAAGGTGAGTGGTTGCTCCTTAAGGAGACGATCCTCCATGCCCGAAGGGAGGTAATCCCAACAAGGGTCAAAGGGAGCAGGAGGGCACATAAACCCCCGTGGCTCACTAGGAGCATCCGGGAATGTCTCCTTGCTAAAAGGGAGGCATACACCCAATGGAGGGATGGGGTCATCACCAAGAAGGACTATGTTACAGTCACCCGAGGATGTAGGGGGGCAGTCAGGAGGGCCAAGGCAGAGATGGAGATAGGACTAGCTTCCCGGATTAAGGACAATAAGAAGTCCTTCTTCAAATACATAGGGGGTAAAAAGAGGGTCCCGGGTAATGTGGGGCCCCTGCAGGACACGATGGGCAACTTAGTCATCACGCCAGATGACAAAGCTAACATATTTAACGATTTCTTTGCCTCTGTCTTCCTAAGTAGGGACCAGTTCAGCCACCTCCCTGCTGGGCCCCCCTCGGGCCCCGGGAGAAACACGCCTGGGCCAGGGGTTAGCGAGGAGTTAGTTATGGTACTTCTAGAGAGGCTGGACGTGTTCAAGTCCGCTGGTCCGGACGATCTTCACCCTAGGGTTCTACAGGAACTGGCCGAGGTCATTGCGGGACCCCTGGCGCGGCTCTATGAGCACTTGTGGTGCTCTGGTGAGGTGCCGGAGGACTGGAAGAGGGCCAATATGGTCCCTATCTTCAAAAAGGGAAAAAAAGAGGACCCGGGAAATTACAGGCCAGTTAGTCTTACCTCAATCCCGGGTAAGCTCTTTGAAAAAATTATCCTGGCACACATCCAGGAGGGCCTTGCGGGGGAATGCATGCTCAGGGGCAACCAACATGGGTTCATCAGTGGCAGGTCTTGTCAGACCAACCTGGTGGCCTTTTACGATCAGGTCACCAAATCATTAGACGCAGGGGTTGCTGTGGATGTAGTCTTTCTGGACTTCCGGAAGGCTTTCGACACTGTCTCTCACCCTGTCCTCATCAAAAAGCTGGGAGACTGTGGTGTCGATGCCCACACGGTCAAATGGGTCGCCAACTGGTTGGAGGGCCGCACCCAGAGGGTGGTAGTGGATGGGTTCTTCTCGACCTGGAAGGATGTGGGCAGTGGGGTTCCGCAGGGCTCGGTCCTCGGGCCCGTACTGTTCAACATCTTCATCAGTGACTTGGATGAGGGGGTAGAAAGCACCCTGTTCAAGTTTGCTGATGACACTAAGATGTGGGGGGATGTGGGTGCACTAGAAGGGTGCAATAGGCTACAAGCTGACCTTGACAGGTTGCAACGGTGGGCGGATGAGAATAGGATGGGGTTTAACACTGATAAGTGCAAGGTGTTGCACATGGGGAGGAAGAACCGGCACCACACTTACAGGTTGGGGAACTCCCCTCTTGCCAGCACAGAGACGGAAAGGATCTTGGAGTCGTCATTGACTCCACGATGAACATGCGCCGGCAGTGTGGGGAGGCAGTCAAGAAGGCCAACCGTACCCTGTCATGCATCCACAGATGCATCTCGAGCAGGTCCAGGGAGGTGATCCTCCCCCTCTATGCGGCACTGGTCAGGCCGCAGCTGGAGTACTGCGTCCAGTTCTGGGCGCCACACTTCAAGAGGGACGTGGACGATATGGAAAGAGTTCAGAGGAGGGCCACTCGTATGATCAGGGGTCAGCAGGGCAGGCCTTATGAGGAGAGGCTACGGGACCTGAACCTGTTTAGCCTCCACAAGAGAAGGTTAAGGGGGGACCTTGTGGCCTGCTACAAACTGGTCAGGGGGGATCAGCAGGTATTGGGGGAGTCCCTGTTCCCCCGTGCGCTGCCAGGAGTGACCAGGAATAACGGTCACAAGCTGGCGGAGGGTAGGTTTAGATTAGATATTAGGAGGCGCTACTTCACAGTCAGGGCGGCTAGGGCTTGGAACCGGCTTCCAGGGGAAGTGGTGCAGGCTCCTAGCCTGGGGATTTTTAAAAGGAAGTTAGATGAGCACCTTGCCGGGGTCATCTGACCCCGGTGCTCCTTCCTGCCAAGGCAGGGGGTCGGACTAGATGATCTACCTAGGTCCCTTCCGACTCTAGCTACTATGAAACTATGAAACTATGAATGCACTGGGCAGGCACAACAGGCTCCCCCAGGGTAGCTAGTAGTCCCACATGCGCAAGTCACAGGTACTCGTGTCCTTTGGCCAACCCAAAATTATCATTTCTTTTAGGATCCCTAATGGGTGGTCCTTCTCAGTTTCTTCTTCTATTTGTTGTAGTCTCCTGTCCATGATTGGAAGTGAACTAACAATCAAGTCGACATAGACTTGCATCTCTGTTTGAGAGGTCTTTTCTGCTTGTCCAGTAGATGCTGTTGCCCTGGACAGTGCATCTGCTGTAAACAGAAACTTGCTGGGTGTGTAGTTCACAACTAAGTCATACTTCTGAATCTTAATCATAATTCTTTGAATCCTTAAGGTGTATTCATTCAGAAGCTTGTGAAACAGTGCTATCAAGAGCTTGTGGTCTGTTTCTACATTCACTTTCTGCCCGTAAATATATTGATTGAATCTCTGGCATGGAAACAGAATTCCTAACAGCTTTTTCTCAATCTGTGCATACCTGCTTTCTGCCTTAGTTAGTGATTTAGATGCATATGCAGCAGGTTGCCATCAGGTGTCAAAATTTTGCAGTAGCACAGCACCTTATCCCAACTGCGAAGCATCTGTTGATATCTGTATTGATCTCCCAGGGCTATAGTATTATAATACAGGTTCTTGTATTAATTGTTGCTTCAACGCCTTCCGTGCTTCCTCCTGTTCTGGATTCCAGCACCATTCATTTTTAATCTCCAGAAGCATCCTTAGAGGTGCTGCTCTTGTAGATGGGTTTGGTATGAACCTTCCAAGATAATTTACCATTCCCAAAAAGTCTTTTTCTGACTGGGAGTGTGGTGGCATCATTTCAATAGCCTGATTTTTTTCTTGTCTGTTTTCACCCCTTCTCTAGAAAAAATGTCTCCCACAAAAGTCAATTCTGTAACTCCAAAAACACATTTCTGTCTATTGAGTTTCAAATTTGAAGCCCTAGTTGCCTCCAACACCTCTCAGAGCCTACAATCATGCTCTTCCTTGCTGGAGTCCCAGATGATGATGTCATTCATGGAGGTGTCTACACCCAGAATATGCTCATAAATCACGTGTATGGTTTTTTGATACACCTCTGGAGCTGAAGCTATACTGAAAAGTAAATGCAGAAATTGATACTTTCCAAACAGAGTACTGAATGTGTGTAATTTAGAACTTTCCTCTGTTAACTCCAGCTGCCAGAATCCCAAAGAAGTATCTAATTTACTGAAGAACTGCATATTCACAAACTGAGCCATAATCTCTTCTCTGGTGGGCAACTTAAAATGTTCTCTCTTTATGGCCTTATTAAAATCCCCTGGATCCAAGCATACCCACAGCTGTCCATTATTCTTCCCCACAATAACTAGGGAGTTCACCCACTCTGTTGGCTCCTCAGTTTTCTGTATTATCTGGGTTTCCTCCATCCTTTTTAGCTCTGCCTTTAGTTTATCACAGAGGGCAAAAGGCACATTTCTTCATGGGTGTATAACTGGGGGGAACTGTTTATTTAGCTGAATTATATATTCCCCTGGTAAGCAACCAAGGCCTTGAAACAAATCTTGATATTCCAAGATAAGGTCCCCATAACCCAAGCCAGAGTGTTCTAATGCAAGTACCCATTTAACCAAATTGAGCTTTTCACAAGCTGCTAGGCTCAAAATAGGTGTCACCTCCTTAGGTACTACAATGAATGCAAGACTGTACACTACATTTTTATGTTTGATGCAAAGCTAGGCACTTTCGCTTGACTGGTATCTTCACTACTGAATAGGCAGTTATGGTTACTTTTGTAGGCCTCAGTTTTGGTTTACTTTTCAGCCTTTTATAATCTTGCTCTGGTAAAATGGTCACCTGAGCCTCTATATCCAGTTTGAATGGAATCATTATCCCATGCACTTCCAGTGGCAGGATCCAGTCCTTCTCAGTAGCGTTGCTTAATTCTACTGTATCAATATGTGGCAGGGCACTGGTAGTGCTTGCCACTTTAAGGGTTGAGTCAAGCAGCCAGCAGGTGGTTGATTGTGGCAGCCATTTTAAAACACAGGCTGCCTATATAAACAGAGAAATTTGGTGCTAGCAGCTTAGGCAGAAATGTTGTCTTGTTAAACTGTTGTATGAAAAATCTTGCTGGTAGGAGTAGGAGGCTCTTGGTCCTGGGCATGACTTAAAACTACTCTGCCAGGGATGGGTGGCCTGGTGGGGCTCCTGGTGGTGCAGAAGTCCCCAGGAAATTCCAGGTTAGTTTCTGCTCTGGTGAAGGATGAGGTGGGATGCCTTAAACTGTCCCCATCTTTGGGTGAGCTTTTGGGAGGCAGCTGGGGGAGTAGTGGGAGCCAGGTATGTCCATGTGTAGGTGCCTGAGCCCAGCAGGGATACAAGATCCTGGAGACCCCAGAAGGGGTAGTATGGAGAGTGTTGGGAGGCCTGAGCGATAGCCCAAGGGGTCTGCTGAGTAGGGCTGACTGGGTATAAGCTTGAAGAACACTGCAAGGGCCAGCTCTGTGAGAAGTTGTTCCTGGTGAGAGGCTTGGGGCTGAATTAGTTCAGTGTTTGGCATAAGGCTGAACCATGTAGAGTAGGGGAACTCGTGGGAACTGAAGGTCTTGTGTGATGAGGGCAATATGGGAGTAGCAAAGCCTGAGGGGCTGCTCAAGGAGGATCAGGGTGGTGGAATATGGCCTGGTAATGGGCAGTATGGCAGAGACCCTGGTGAGAGAGAGGTAGAGCAGAAGAGGCCTTCTGTGAGAGGGGAGGTGGTGTGCATTTGCATGTGTGTGTGGAGCCCAACTTTGGACTTGGTTTTCTCCAGTCTCAGATGGGGAGTAATATTAACCTGGATGCCATCTGCAAGGCATGGGCTGTGATGCAGAGGAGGTTTGGAGCTGCAGATAGCACCCCCTGGCATTGGGGCATGTAATGGACAGTCTCCCAAATTTACCATTTGTTTGTAGGAACAGCGAAGTTGTGGCAGATGACACCAGGTGGATTGCCCTGTAGAGACAGGTGGGCAGGCTGACATGAGACCTGGCCTCAGGTGAGTGCTCCCTCTCGCTATATAATACTCTCCCTCTGGAGTATCTTCATCCCTATGTAGTTGGACTTTATGGTCTTCCACTTTGCAACATATGGCAAAATGATTATTCTTACCACAATTAAAATGGAGCTTTCCTAATGCTTCATCTGCCCCTTAGTAGTAGTTGTGGTGACCTCCATTTGAAGTGGCCCTTGCTGTCTCTTTTTTTTTTTTTTTTTTTTTTTTACTATGTATTGCATGGACAACATGTTCAGCTACATTCAGCTCTTTGGCCTGAGTGTTCACAGTTTCAGGTGCTTTACAAATCGGTATAAGAATTTTTTTCCAGGGATAGTTCTCCTTTCTGTAGCAGCTTCTCTCTTAATCCACTGCCTACAATGCCACAAATGATTCTATCCCTGATCAGAGAACCTGTCACATCCCAAAAAACACAGGTCTTGCTGAGCCTCTTTCACTCTGTGATGTATAGTGCTCTATACTTTCCTCTGGTTTTTGCATGCACAAAAAACATTGCCTTTCAAAAGTCTCATTGCGTTGTAGTGCATAATAGTCTTTGAATTTATTCAATAGCTCATGTAACTTCCAGTTTTGGCCTGGAGCAAATGTAAAGTTGTGGCACACCTCAAGTGCTTCTTCGCTTGCTGTGTGCAGGAAAATGAATAATTTAACTTTTTATTATCCCTGGGATGATAGGAAATTGGCTGAGCTCATAGCAGGGCCGCTGGCACAGCTGTATGAGCACTCGTGGTGCTCTGGCCAGGTCCCAGAGGACTGGTAGATGGGGACCTTATTGGCCCTTTTCAAGAAGGAGAGAAAGGAGGACCTGGGTAACTATAGGCCAGTTAGTCTCACTTTGGTCCTTAGGAAGACCTTTGAGAATTTATCAAGGAACACATCTGTGAGGGCTCAGTGTGGGAGGTAATGCTCAGGGGAAACTAACATGGGTTCATTGTGGGCAGATCCTGCCTGACTAACCTTGTTTCCTTTTATGACCAGGTCACTGATGGTCACACCTAGAGAGTGGTGGTGGATGGGTCATTTTTGACCTGGAGGGATGTGGGTGGTGGAGTCCCCCAGGGCTTGGTCCTTAGGCCCATGCTGTTCAACATCTTTATTGGCAACTTGGAGGTGGGCATGGAATGAACACTATCCCAATTTGCTGATAACACAAAGATGTGGGGAGAAATAGGCACACTGGAGGGGAGCAACAGCATCCAACTAGATCTAGATGGGTTATAGAGGTGGGTGGATGAGAATAGAATAGAATTCAATGCAGAGAAGTGCAGGGTGCTGCATCTAGGGAGAAGGGAGCTGCCTATAGGCTGGGGAACACCTTTCTCAACAGCACGGTGGCAGAAAGGGATCAGAGTTTTGGAGACTCATGTCCCTCCTGGAGTCAACAAATGTGAGTAAGCAGTCAGTAAGGTTAACTGCATCTACAGATGCATCACAAGCAGGTTCAGGGAGGTGATCCTTCCTCTCTGAGGCACTGGTCAGGCCACAGTTGAAGTACTGTGTACAGTTCTGGGTGCCTTGCTTCAAGAGGGATGTGGACAGCATGGAGATGGTCCAGAGGAGGGCCACCCTCATGATCAGGGGGCAGCAGGGCAGGCCCTACAAAGATGGACTAAAGGGCCTGAATCTATTCAGCCTCCACAAGAGAAGACTGAGAGGGATTTGGTGACGGTTTACAAACTCACCAGGGGGGACAAGTGGAAAATGGGTGAGGCTCTGTTCCCCCAGGCACCACTGGGATAACAAAGAATAATGACCACAAATTGATTGAGAGGAGGTTCAGGCTTGATATCAGGAGGCATTACTTTATGGTTAAGGCTGCCAGGCTCTGGAATGGGCTTCCATGAGAGGTGGGGGGTCTTCAAGAGGAGGTTGGATAGATATCTGTCTGGGGTATTATGATCCCAGCACTCGTTCCTGCCCAGGGCAGGGGGTTGGACTTGATGATCTGTTCAGGTCTCTTCCAACCCTAGAAACTATGAAACTTTATCAATTTCTCTTCTGCTCTTGGAGCAGCTAAATACAACTAAAACTTTAGTCTAATTTTTCTCCAATTCTCAGCTATATTGCCTGACAACAAAAGGCAAGAAGGGGCTTGTAACACATCCATGTTTAACTGTGTCTCTAAGCTGGTTACACATCTGCCTTGCAGAGAGGGGATTGTACTCTGAGGCCTTTCTTCATTGCTGAATGCAGTTTACAGGCCCAGAGTCAGCAGCACAGGAAGGGTTAACAAGGGTCCTAATCACCTCCCTAGCTGCACTCAACCCCATCAGACCCAGCTGCAGGGAGGCTGTGGGCTGCTCCTGGCAGGCTCCTGCCCTGCAGTTGGGGGAGGAAGCTGAGGGGAGAGGGTGTATGCACCCCCTGCCCTGAGCTCCAGGTTGGGCCCTTGGAGCTGAAGCCCTGGAGTGAAACCTCTCCAGGAGGTGGCTGGCTCCCAGGGCTGGGTATGGGGTTTTTCTCCACTTCTCTCTCTGGTCCTTTGGGGGTTTGTTCTCCGTTGGTGCAGTGAGAAACCCATGTAGCACAGCACGACCTGGCTCCAGGCTTGGGGGGCGGCCAGGGGTTTGTGGTGCAGGGTTTGTAAAGGGGTTTCCCAGGGGGACAATTAGAGGGGCTAGAATCAATGCAGAGCTCTGTCTGTTCCCCTTGGACCTGAGTTGGAGGGTGGAACAAGCTGTTCCCACCCCCTTTCTTGTCCAGGGCTGGAAATATGTGGTCTTGGTTCCTGGCTTCGTTCATCTTGTACGGGGGAAGGGTGCATTAAAGGGTCTCGGTGCTTGGGATGGAAAGAGATTCCCCTTCTGTGCATGGCCTATGTCACTATGTCCAGCACAGCGACACATGGTGGTGCCTGCAGCAGGCAGGGAACACAGACAGACAGAGAGAGAGAGATGCTAGAGTAGAGCTGTCGGGGAATGGGCCCCAAGGTTACAGTGGACCGAGGGTTTTGGTACAGAACAGGCGGGATTAGCGGCGAGGAGTCTGAGTGGTACGGGAGATGTGTGCGGTTTTGAAATAGTGGATTTTATTTACTTACGCCACTGATAGTGAAGCATAGGCAGAGAAGCTTGTTTGTTCAGTTACAGTATGAGACAAACAATGAGAGGGGTCTGTTGGTCCACGGGGCTCTTGGGCTGACCTCTTGCTTTCTAGCCCAGAGGCTAGGTGCGGCTGCCCGACTCAATAGTCCCAGGACTGGTCAACAGCTCATAAATGTGTTACAGTCCGTTGTTTGTAATCCCAACGGAAGTCCAACGTGAACAAGAACAGGAACAGAACAATGCCGAAGTCGATTGTGAACAATGCCAAGATTGATGCCGGAGGCTTGGCAATCACCTGGCTGGGGTCAACTGATCTTGGTCCTCTTTCCTGCCAGGGGCAGGGGTTGGACACGATGATCCATTGGATCCCTTCTGACTCTAATCTATGAATGCAGGAGACATAGCACTTTCTCCTCTTCCTGTGGCTAAACCAGCCCTGTCCATTGCAGGATGCGATGGGGCAGGCCCACCTCACTGAGAGCAGCCCAGGGAGGGTTAATGAAAGGACTAATTACCTCCCCCAGCCATGGCCCAGCTGCAGGTGTGGTGGCCCCAACCTGCCCTGGGGGGGGGCTGTGGCAGGATGGAGGAGCAAGGGATGGCACCTGGCCTTGCCCAAATATTCACTGAGAGAAAATGCTTATGCAGAATCCCTTTCCCTTTGTGCCCAGCCTGCCTCTGGTCTGTGCCCCCATGACACTAACACAGACATAGTGATCCAAGGTGGTGTCTGCAGGTTTCAGGGAGGGGGATGTGGTGCATGATGCTGCTGCCTGTTTATTGAGACCCTGTCCACGCCAGCTCCTTCCCAGGCAGCTGCCAGGACCAGCTCCAGGAGTTACTGCTAATGACAGATGCACCAATGATTGTGCAGGTCAGGGCAAGAGTCTGTCTTTAACTCAGTATCTCTGGATGGGTGAGAGCATCCAGGTGGGGAGTCCAGGTAGTAATGGTGGGCATAGAAATTGATTTGCTGTACATAATCCACTTCCCTTTTTGCACAGCCCAAGCCTTGCTCTGAGTCACCGTGACTCTCTTATACAGTAATACATGGCAGTGTCTGCAGCCATCAGGGAGCGCAGCTGCAGGGAGAACAGGTTCTCTGAGGTGTCTCTGGAGATGGAGATTTGACTCTGCAAGGCTGACTTGTAGCTGGTGCTGCCACTGGAGAAAATGTACCCCATCCACTCCAGCCCTGTCACTTGAGACTGACACATCTAGTGCCACCCTGTGTTGGTTGTAGTGATGGATTCTCAAGAGACAGTGCAGGTCAGGGTGAGGGTCTCTCCAGGCTTCACCACCCCAGGGCTGGACTGGACCAGCTGCCCTTGGGACAGGACACCTGGAAACAGAAAGGCTGAAGTGAAATTCAGTGGAACTTGTCTTACATTTTGGGGTGAAGGCAGCTGCATTCCTGACTGAGTTAAAGGCAAAACTGATTGTAGAGAACAGCCCCCTGAGACACCAACCTGGGGTGAGGAGGGAGAAGAAGGACAGGAACAGCCATAATGATGCCATCGTGCTGAGAGAGGCAGTGTCTACCCAGAGCTGCCAGTTCTTCCCCCAGGGCTGGTACCATATCCCTGTACAAGCTGGAATTTAACCAGGGAACTCAGGGCTGGGATTTGCATTAGTGCTGCCCCTGGGGAACAGAGCCCTGCCCAGGAGGCCTGTCTCTCCTCTCTGCCCTTCCCCAGCTCAGTTACCCATTCTGCTTTGCAACCAGAGAGAAATGATGAGGAGCATCTCCCAGACAAAAACCAGAATCTGGAAAAGTCAGGCCATTCCCAGGGGAACAGAGGCCTGATTGCCTGTGCTGTGCAGAGGTTGGCAGAAGAAGCAGGTGGGTTGTAATGAGCCCTACAGCCAGTGTCTGTTCTGCCACCTATGCACCAAACACCAGGAACTGAGAAGGGGGCAGGAACGAATGGGACTCTGCACCTCTCCTGCAAAGCCTCTGGGTGCACCTTCAGTGCCATATATGTGAGCTGGGTCCAACAGGTTCTTTGGAAGGGGCTGGAGTGGGTTGCTTATTGGAATTTATTCCAATCCCATATACTATACTGATAGCATTAAGGGGTGATTCACCATCTCCAAAGATGACTCCATCAGCCTCCTGCACCTGCAGATGAAAAGCCTGAGAGCAGAGGACATGACCTGGTATTAAGGTGCTGGAGAGACAGTGAAGCAAATCCCATTAGAGGTAATGCAGAAACCCTGAACACAGACTCCTCTTGTGCCCTGTCCCACAGGAGGCGGCAGAGACCAGAGCACCACAAGACCAGACCCAGTGCTGGAGGGAGCTGATCTGGTGGTGTCAAGAGTTAACTGCTTCATTCCCTGCACCAGCTACACATTTCTCCCCATGAGGTTACTGGGAGAGCTGGTCACTGCACTCAGTACTGGAGCCAGCCCTTAAGGGAGGGCAGGGACAGGGGCTACACCCCCAGCTCCCACCCATGAGAAGCCTGGGGACTCTTAGCCACTCCCCTCTGTCAGGCAGATTTCCCATCAGCTGCTCCTGTAAAGCCCCCAGGAAAAGAAATTGTGCAGAGTGAAGACCAAGTGACAGTTCACAGTGGCCCACTCAGCCTGGACATCCCAGCACCTCCAGAAATGGCCCTGGCCCTGCCTCTGGGGGTGAAGAGGCAAAAAAGGGACCATATCCCTATTACAGCTGAGCCAGACCCACCCCATGGGGGCTGCCCAGGGAGTTATTGGAGGGGGATTCTTGATGGGGCTGCCTGAGCTCTAACCCCCTTCACAAGGGCAACTGAGGCAGCCTGCATACTTGCTCCATGAGGGGAAAATGGTGGAATCCACCCTGAGGGGCTGCAAGAGCATCCTGACCCCCAGAGAGCACCACCCAGCCCCTAACTGACCCTGTGAGTTTGCTGATACGCTGCAGACATCCCTCCCTGGGATTACCCAGTGTTGCCCCAGGATTCCTTTCAACACCATGCAATAAATAGCATGGCCATTAACCATGGGCAGACATAGAATTTTGAAAGGGGATGTAGGTGGTGTGGTGCATCATCACATATCACATTGCAAGGAGACTGCTGGCTGCTCCTAGCAGGATCCTACCCTCCAGCTGGGTTAGGAAGTTGAGGGGACCAGTGTTTCCACACCCTTGATATAAAAATTGCGGTTCATTTCTTTGGAGGCTCGCGAATAATAATTCCTCAGGCGCACATTATTAGCAACACAAAGGATATATTTGCAAATAGGGTTAGAGTGGACAAAAGACCACTCCGCCCCCGAGGAAAACTTCCAGCTGGCTTTTATCCTCTCTCTCCTGGGCACGTGTGCAGAATCAGGAACTCTTACAACTTATTTCCGGTTCATACAAACATGCATGAAATGACATCGCATGTGCATTATAATTAACTACTCGAGTATGCGGGGCGGATAGGCATATATGCATTAACTAATTACGCATGCTTAGAAAGCTCTTCAGGTTACCAAAAGTTCAAATCCCTCTCTCTCTCAAGGACACAGCCAATTAAATCACAGTTTCTGTAATCTACATGAGAAAGAAGAGGGAGTTTGAAGGTATGTGTGATTTATTATAGGAAGAAGATAGTAAATTAGCCAAGAGGGGAGAGATGTCCTTGGTGGTGTTTCTCCTTATCAGGTACGAGATACAAACTGTGCAGTTCTAACAACACTCTATTCATTATGCATTTTTAATAATATTTCTAACACCCTACTTTAGATTTCAGGTTGAGGTCTCAGACCTGAAGTGTGAAACCTCCCCTGGAAGCCAGATACCCCTGGGCCTGAGGCTGGGGGTCCTCTCTGCATGTCCCCCTCTGGCAACTGAGGCTTGTTCTACTCCCATGGCAATGAGAGCCCCTCAGAGATGAGCCCTGCCTGGCTTTAAGCTGTGGGAAGGGTGGCATATCTGGAAGCTCCTGAGGACTCTCCCCTCCCAGCCCTTTCTCAAGAGGGTTGGTAGGCCGGGGCCTGAGCTGAAGGAGCTTTCCCTAGGCTTGGGTCCAGGCAATGCTGAAGAAGCAGGCAGGGCTCTGGGCGTCTGTTGCTGTAAGGCACCAGAGGTGGGGGGGCATGTTCCCAGGCAGCCTTTGGTCTCCTGTTGCTTTTGGTGTTCAGGCTGCTCAGGTCTCTATGCTTTCAGCAGACATTGCCTACAACCAGCCTCCAGGAGCTCAGAAGTGATGCAGAAAGACCAACTTGAACTCATATTCAGTGGTGCAAGCTCAGAGAGGTTTTCCATCTCTTAGGACAGTGCACTAGTGCCTCTATAGCAATCAATGATGAACAATGCATTACACACAATTGACACCGTCCAAATCACCATCAAAGGGATTTGCAGCTGAGATGTCCCTACCCTGTTCCAATTCTTATTTCTCCCTCTGTTATGTCTCTGTGAACTGCAGACACCTCCAGCTCCTCCCTGCCCAGTACAGCCCCTCCCCCTGCATATTCAGGCATGGCGAACTCGCTTCCTGCTGAGCTTGGGCTTTTCTAGGTCACACCCTACTGAACGGGGGTATCTTCACTTCGCCCTGCTGGATGCAGCTCACCTTTGGCTCTCTTTGCTTCACTAGTGATTTCTGACTTTTTACTCCTCAAGTTGTTCAGCTGCTGTTTCTTACTTGTATCAGTGTTATTGCTCACTACCTCATTATATCAGGTCATCAGCGGTCAGTGAAGCCCAGGATCCTTTGATGGTGCCTTAGCTTAGCTATAGCTTAGCATAACTGCAGCTCCTATGCCCAATCTCTTCAGTTAGCAGGACCATGGGACTTTGGGTCCTTTTGCTGAGGCTGGATCAGGATGTTCCTTTACCTGCTTTGCTCCTCTTAGATGATGTAATAAATTACGGTTCATTTCTTTTGGAGGCTCACGAATAATAATTCCCCAGGCACACACTATTAGCAACACAAAGGGTATATTTGCAAATAGGGTTAGAGTGGAGACAAAAGACCACTCCGCCCCCGAGGAAAACTCTCAGCTGGCTTTTATCTCTTCCCTCCTGGGCACGTGTGCAGAAGCAGGAACTCTTACAACTCATTTCCGGTTCATACAAACATACATGAAATGACGTCACGTCATCCGTCGCATGTGCATTATAATTAACTACTTAAGTATGCGGGGCGGATAGGCATATATGCATTAGCTAATTACGCATGCTTAGAAAGCTCTCCAGGTTACCAAAAGTTCAAATCCTTCTCTTCCCCAAGGACACAGTTAATTGAATTACAACTTCTGTAATCTACATGAGAAAGCAGAGGGAGGCTTGGGGGGAGTATAGGAAAAAGATAGTAATTCAGCCAAGAGGGGAGGGATGTCCTTGGTGGTGTTTCTTTTTATCAGGTACGAGATACAAACTGTGCAGTTCTAACAACACTCTATTCATTATGCATTTTTAATAATATTTCTAACATAGAGGTGAAGACCATGGAGTGATGAACTGTGCGGAAAGTTTCTTTATTGATTGGAGTGAAAAAGCAGCTGAGGAGAGAGGGACTGAGGGGTGGGAATGGTCAGAGGCATTAACGGTGTGCCCACTTTGCTGTCTGTCTGTCTACCTGGGCATTAAGGGCTTACAGGCCCTTGTTTCAGTGATATTTGTCCCTGTTACTGAGTCGAACAGATGTATCCCAGACCAGAGCAAGACCCGGTGTTAGAAGGCCGAGGGGCTGTCTCTTTCCTGCTCCTGACTGTTCCTCTCCCAGAACTTTGTCCCCTGCAGCCTGTGGCTCTGGAGTTTCCCAGTGCTGGAGTTCATCCGCTGCTATTGCAGGGAGAGGTTATTGTTGGATCTCCCTCTGCCTTTCTCTCACTGTGCATCCTTTGCACAGTAATACGGGGCCCTGTCCTCTAGGTGCATTCTGCTCATGTGCAGGTAGAAGGTGGAGCTGTCATTGGAGGCTGTAAATTGCCCCTGGATGGAGGAGGCATAAACTTTTCTCTCCACACTGTAATATTGAAGCAGCCGTTCCAGCCCCCTCCCACCTGTCGGGCCCAGTTCATCCAGTAGATACTGAGTGTGAACCCACTGGTGGCACCTTGCAGCATGTGGGACTCTCGCAGCTCTTTCGACTGGGTCAGAACCACCTGGGAGAGGGCAAGGGGAGGAAGATGGTGATTAACAGGTACAGCACACACTCCGTGAGGGATGGAGGGAGCCAACTGCTTTGGGCAAAGACCCAGGCACAATAAGCATGTTCTCTGGGGCAAGTGTCAGACCAGGGATCAGAGGCTTGAGATCACCAAGCTCCAGACCAGGAATCTTCAACCCCGCTGTGTGTTTATGGGGGAGCTGTGGCGGACCAGTAGGGGGCGCTCCTAGGTTGAGTCGCCCACCTCCCTGCACCTGACCACCTTCCAGGCTCCAAATGCCTCCCTAGGGGTGCCTCACGTCTGGCTGACCCCCTTCCAGGAGCACACTCGCTAGCCTGGGGGTAACGTAACTGCCACCACCCCAAGAAGGGACTCACTCTAGGCCCTGTGTCCTCGGGGAAACACAGACCTAAAGTCCTATGGGTACTGACCCAGTACAGGCACTTGGGGCACTTCCCCAAGTCCGGGGGGCAAAAAGGAAAGTCTCCCTTAGTTCGCAGACCCAAGGGGTCTCCTGGGCATAATTTAGACCCACCCCTCAATAACTCTCCTACATTGGTCACAAAGGAGAACTTTATTGATTACAGGGGTAGGGTGAAAATAGGGTACAAGATTGAGCAATATCCTAGAAATCCTAAAGAGCAAACAGTCTGGCTGAGGTAGCCTTTTGAGTTACTGCCAGCTAGATATCTAATCAGATCTTGAGTAGCTTGCTCACAAGCATCTTCCAAAGGCTGGTGAAGTTTCCCTTTGGAGGCAGGCCATTTCTAGCTCATGTGTTTTGGGGGAGAGAGCCAGTTTCAGATGGTAAAGCTCCTCTGAGTCCCCTGCATGGCTGCTGCCCCCTCTTCCTGGGCAGTCTAAACTTATATAGCCCCTGTGACCTCATTCACCTGGTCCAGTGAAGGCCAGCTCCAGTTGGCTGTCGGCCAACCAATTTGAAATACATCACCTGTTACCGGGCAGAGTCCAGCTCCCCAGGTAGCCGATACCAGTCAGCTAGGCAGAGGGAGCAGGTTTCCCCACTCCCTCAGGAATGCAGCCAGCTCAGGTTACCTAAGGAGATAGGGTAAGGGTGTGTCTTCTCTGCTGGGCCCATCCTAATCAAATGGTCACAGCACAGAGATTTAATCACACTGTCACAGGGCAGAGATTTTGGGGAGAAACCAAGGTGGCTTTCTGCCATAGGAGCAAATCACCTTCCAGGATTGCTGCCATGACCAGGAGTTGGAACCCCAGAGCCATGGTCCCTGCCAATGCTGTCATAGCAGAGGGAGAGACTGATTTATAGAGGGGCCTGGTCCCCATTCACATAGTGTTCTCTGCACAGGGGACGCTCCCTCCATGCCCCCCCCAATCAGTCCCACCAACCAGGGTGGGGGGGTTCCCCCCCGTGTTTGATCTTGCTGTCCAGGGGGACCCCTGTGGCTGATTGCTGTGACTGCTTCCAGGAGCGGCTGCAGTCACTTCCGGGAGCAGCTGCAGCAATCGGCCTGAGCTTGCAGGGGGGCCACCAGCACTCCCACCTGCCCCTCCTGTCCTGCACCCAAGTGAGTGCAGCCAGTCAGGGGGTGCACCAGTGCTCTCAGGGGATGCACTTGGAGCCCCGTGTACCTGCTATGCATCACCAGTGCACAGTGAAGTATGCTGAAGGCTTCCTGGTTCACCACACTTATTTTCCCTTGACTAGATTCATTCTGCTTCTTGCTTCTAGACCCTGCCTGCTTGCTCCACTGCTAAGAAGCCCATAGGCAGATAGCTCCTTGGTGTCAATGTCTCAGGCTATTTGTGATTCAGGGCACTATTAAACACTTCCCAGCCTGTCATAGCTAGAGGGAAGCTTTCACTGGATGACTCCGGGCAGGGGCAGCTCGCACTGGGCGTCTGTGTCACTAGATTCAGATATTTCCATACCTGCTCTCTGGGTCAGGCTCTGGCCAAATGGACTTTCATGGGTTGGAGTGTGTGAAAGCAGCTGCGGATGAAGATGCACATTTCTTAGAGCATGAATGGTCAATCCAACCTCTTGTGGGGCTGTGGAAAAGTGATCCTGGATGAGCAGGCTGAGACCTACAGAGGCAACTTGGAAGGCTCTGCTATATGGATATCTCCATCCCTCAGGGAAGTCCCTGGGCTGTTACTGCAGGACACACCCTGAGGCACTTTAGGCAGTTGTGTGGTCTTCTGGTTGTGTGGCTGTGTTTTTGGTGCCCTGGGAGAGGTGGGAATGCAGAGCAGGGCAGGAGGAGGGGCTGGAGGGGAGTGGAGGAGACGGGGTGGATCTCAACAAACTGCTGCACGCCATGCAAAATCCAGAGAGGAGAATGGTGAAGACAGAGGTGTCCAGGCTGCTGCCCTGTCCTTTCCCTGCTGCAAATCATGTACCATCAGCACCACCTTCTGGTCCAGGCTGTGAAATGACACTGGCAAGTTTTTGCCTGGGCTCAGAGGGGCTTTTTCTCACTGTGTAGCTTGCACAGTAATACCGGGCAGTGTCCTCGGGGCTCAGGCTGCTCATCTGCAGGAACAGCAGGTTCTGGGTGTTGTCTCTGGAGATGGTGAATCTCCCTTTCACTGCTGGTGCATAGTTGATGGTCTCTGAGTTTCCAATGATTTCCCCAACCCACTGCAGCCCTTTCCCAGGGGGCTGCCGGACCCAGGCCATCCAGGTGTCACTGAAAGTGAACCCGGATGCTTTGCAGGAGAGGCGCAGAGAGTCCCCAGGCTTCCTCACGGCTCCTCCAGACTCTACTGTCTGGATCTCTGAAAGGATTCCTGCAAAGAAAAAAACAATGAAAACCCCGCTGGCAGCCTGTGAGACTGAGACCAAATGCGAGTGTATCTGTCTGGTGCCCCGAAGGAGATGACCAACCTCTGAAGGCTGCAAGAAAAACAGCAAAATGAAACCAAAGGGTCATGTTAGCAGGTCTGGAAATTGCAATCCTGAGGGTTGGATTCAATGCTTCCTGGACACCAGGGACTGCAGGTACTCAATCCAGGAGCTGCAGCAGCAGGTGGGAATCCTCAGACCTTTAGCAGCAAAGACTGGGGCTATTTGCATGCTCTGCTCCATATAAGCAGGGTGCAAAGTCCTGTCTGAAGTGATTTGTGTCCCCCTGGGTCCCACTGGCTTGGCCAGAATCCGAGTCTCTCGGAGTGGTGCAGATGCTCCCTGGAGACCTGGGCTCCAGCTCCTCCTCTCACCCCTACTCCTTTGCCTAAATTCAAAGGTCTCCAGTCAGCAAGATTTCCACCCCCAAGTACCCCAGAGGCAGGTTGGGATGCTAAGACAAGAGGGATGGCATCTCCTGCTCTGATGTGGGGATCTGAGCCTGCGGCTCTTCTAGTACTGCTGCTCACCACAGTCTGTGCCCTACCCCTAATCTCGGAGAACCCTTGGCCTCCTGGCCTGTTGCTTGGCAGGAGGTGGCAGGGCTGCCGCTTCTCCTCCCCACCCTGCCTAGGCTCCCAGGGGACTGAGGCTGGATGGGAGTGGGTCCCCCTCCCAGAGTCAGGGAGTTTCCAGGGAGTTTTGCTCTGAGCTCCAGGGGGCTCTGGGGCAGGTCCTGCATGAGCAGCTGGAGCCTTGTGGTTTGAGGATGATGGTGTCCTTGCTCCTGTGCTGCCTGTGTCCAGGTCCCCTCTGAGCTGTGGCCTTGGTCCTTAAATGATTAAAGCTTCATCACAGTTGTTTATCTGCTCCTACACATTTGGGAAGTTTCATAACACAATGTATTTGGTGTCAGCTCTTAGACAGTGTGTATCCATGCCATTGGCTGTTTGCTTGGATCTACTCCTATCTCATAGCATGGTTGAAGTGTAGCTGAAGGAGTGGTGGTCCAAGAAATGTATGTGCAGCAGATATCTGGTGGTAGCTTATACTGAACCAAGTCTGTATTCCAGAGAGTTTTCAGGCAAGCTCCCAGGCCCCAAGGGCCTTCCTCATGTCTGGGGACAAGCAAGTACAGCCAGAGCTAAGTAGCAAGCAAAACAATGATTTGTGCTTAATCCTGTTTGCTGCAGGTGTTTTGTGGATTCTCTTTGAGCACAAGTCAGGGAGGGAGACTTGTAGTCGGAAGGTCCAGGAAAAGTATGAGGCAAGGATTTTTGTTGTTGTTGTTGTTCTAAGATATTGTATTGCACCAAACGTACAGATGAGACGTATGTTAGATGCAGTTCCTAGCACAAAGGGCCCTTCCTCTGGTCCTGGCATGTGTCTCTCCCAGTTGCACTCTCTCTGAGCACAGGTGGTGAGTGTTGCTGCCCCTTGTTCTTGATGCTGGTTGGGAGAATGGATGACAGCTACAAGTACTGACTGGGAAAGAGGATTTCTCTCTGCTTTCTAGTTGGTTACTGTAATATGTTGTCTGGTTCCCAACTGGGCTCTGTTGGGGTGTCTGTCTTGGGCATAGGCAGGGGTTGGGGATATGGTGGGTCTCTTGTGCTCTCCTCAATGCAGCTGTTGTTAGAGGGGTCTACAGTCCTGGCTGTAGCCAGCACCTGCCTTGGTCTGTCTGGTCTGGTGGCCTTTACTGCTGCCCTCAGGTCAGTGCATGTAGTGTGTGTGGGGGGGGGGGGAGGGGACTGTCCTGAGTGCTATTTGTGGTATGGAGGAAATTATTTAATAGATTTCATAGATGTTTAGGGTCAGAAGGGACCTTAGTAGATCACTGAGTCCAACTCTCTGCCCTGGGCAGGGAAGAGTGGTGCAGAGTGCCCTGCGTTCAGTGTGTGCAGGATCCTGGGTGCTGGCTCTGTGAGTCTCTCAGCCCTTCCTCAGATGGGTTGGTTTAATGGGGCCTGAGCTCAGGGAGCTCACTCTGGAGTGGGATCTGGGCAGTGCAGGAGTGGCAAAAAACGCTCTGGGGGTTGGGGCCTGGGTTGGGCTCTGCTCCTGTACTTGGTTTCTGCTGCATAGGGAGTCAGTGCAGGGCAGGAGGCTGAGATGGGCCCAAGAGAACTATGCACAACCTCCTCCTCCTTGGATTTCAGAAAAGACACTTGGAAAAAGGGAAGAAAAGCAAAGAGACCATTACCTCTTGTGCCAGGTCCTGGCTGTATCCCCAGAACACTCATAGGTGGGGACAGAAACCAGGAGTAGAAGAATCCCAAGCAATTCCATCCTTATTCTCCTGGGATGGGGGAGACTCCCCAACAGGCAGGAAGGAGCAAGGCTGGTGCTGGGCAGGGACTGAGGCTCCAAGACCAAAGGGGATCTCATGTCTTTGTGTAAGATGTAATTTGCATGAGCTCTAATTATCTGCCAGCCCTTCAAAATGACAGCAAAGCTTTATAGGAAATCCTGGGCCTTGATGCATTTGCAATATTTCTGATGCCTGTAGAAAACCTGAGTATCCTGGGGTGGTTAACCCTTTGGAGCCTAGTCCTGCACAGCTGCATAAATCCCCAACCCCTGGGTGTCTGGAGGCCTACTGGAGTAGCTCAGGTTTCCCCAGGACTTTTCCCCTCTACCTGCAGGGTATGGGCAGTGCTGAGGCTGCCCTTGAGTGCTGCATGATGGGGCATCTCCCAGAGCAGAACCCAGGTCTGGGGAGCCCCATCCTGCCCTTGTGCATGTGCAGGCAGCAGGAGGCTAGGGCTGGGCCCAGTCCTATCAGCATCCTCTTGTTCTGCTGGGGTCTCCTGCAGCTCCTTCCAGCAATCCCTGGACTGGTCCCTGCAGGTATGCCAAGGACTGGCCCTGCTGTTGTCTGGTATGGAGATGTGGCCCACGGGCTTGGTCATGTAGTATGGGAAACAAGGAGGAGAAACTTACCCTCCTGCTAGCTGACACCAACCCAGACATAGTGGGGCTCACAGAAACGTGGTGGGACCCAACGCACGACTGTGCAGTGAATGTCAAGGGCTATAGGCTGCACAGGAGGGACAGGACAGGGCGGAAAGGCGGGGGTGTGGCACTCTACATTAAGGAGGAATACACATCCTCACCAGGTAGCAAAGAGTCAGAGGAGGGGCACACGGAAGTGCTCTGGGTTAGAATACAAGGCAGTCGAGGGGAAAGAGACTTAACGGTGGGAGTCTACTACAGACCTCCCAACCCAGGGGAAGAGCTAGACCAGGAATTCTTAAGTCAGCTCATGGAGGCAGTTAGATCAAAAGACATGGTCATCATGGGGGACCTGAACTTTCCAGACATATGCTGGGAAGAGCAGTCAGCCAGGTCTGACGGCTCATGTAGGTTCCTAGCCCAAATGCAGGACCTCCATCTAACCCAGGAGGTGCACAGCCCCACCAGGGGAGATGCCTTGTTGGACCTCATGCTGGCCACGGGTGACGACATGGTGAGGGGGCTGCAGGTGCTTGGCCACCTGGGCGACAGTGATCATCGCCTGCTGGAATTCACTATCCAGCGCAAGGTGGCAAAGGCCTGCAGCAAGGCAGCAGCCCTAGATTTCAGGAGGGCAGACTTCAAAGAGCTAAGGAGAATAGTCAGGGAAGCATTGAGGTCCCGGGAGGGAGGGGAGCCAGGTGTCCAAGGAGAGTGGTTGCTCCTTAAGGAGACGATCCTCCAAGCCCAAAGGGAGGTAATCCCAACATGGATCAAAGGGAGCAGCAGGGCACACAAGCCCCCATGGCTCACCAAAAGCATCCGGGAATGTCTCCTAGCTAAAAGGTAGGCATACACCCAATGGAAAGGAGGCTATCACCAGGGAGGACTATACTGCGGTTGCTCAGAGATGCAGGGGGGGCAGTCAGGAAGGCCAAGACTAGCTTCCTGGATCAAGGACAACAAGAAATCCTTTTTTAAATACATAGGGGGTAAAAAGAAGGTACCAGGTAATGTGGGGCCCCTGCAGGACATGCTAGGAAATTTGGTCATTGCACCAGAAGACAAAGCTAACCTGTTTAACGACTCCTTTGCCTCCATTTTCCTGAGCAGGAACTGGATCAGCCCCCCTACTGGACCCCCCTCAGGCCCCAGGGGAGGCAAACCTGGGCCAAGGGTCAGTAAGGAACTAGTTAGGGAACTTCTGGAGGGACTGGATGTATTCAAATCAGCTAGTCCACATGATCTGAGGGAATTAGCTGAGGTCATTGCAGGATCCTTGGCACAGCTTTACGAGCACTCGTGGTGCTCTGGTGTGGTGCCAGAGGACAGGAAAAGGGCCAGTGTGGTTGCCATTTTCTAAAAAGGGAGGAAGGAGGACCCAGGAAACTATAAGCCAGTTAGTCTTACCTCAATCCTGGGCAAGCTTTTTGAGAGAATTACCCTGGCGCATATCCATGAGGGGCCAGCAGGGATTATGCTTAGGAGCAACCAACATGTGTTCATTAGAGGCAGGTCCTGTCAGACCAACCTGGTGGCCTTCTATGACCCGGTCACCAAATCCTTAGATGCAGGGGTAGCAGTGGACATAGTCTTTCTGGACTTTAGGAAGGCCTTCGCTGTCTCTCACCCCATTCTCATTAAGAAACTGGGGGACTATGGTGTTGACACCCACACAGTCAAATGGGTCGCCAGCTGGCCAGAGAGTGGTGGTGGATGGGTCACTTTTGACCTGGAAGGACGTGGGCAGTGGGGTTCCACAGGGCTCGGTCCTCGGGCCCGCACTGTTCAACATCTTCATCAGTGACTTGGACGAGGGGGTAAAAAGCACCCTGTTCAAATTTGCTTATGACACAGAGATGTGGGGGGATGTGGGCACGCTAGAAGGGAGGAATAGGCTGCAATCAGACCTAGACAGGTTACAGGCGTGGATGGACAAGAATAGGATGGGATTCAACACCAACAAGTGCAAGGTGCTGCACCTGGGGAGGAAGAACCAGCACCATACCTACAGGCTGGGGAACTCCCTTCTTGTCAGTACAGAGGCAGAAAAGGATCTTGGAGTCGTCATTGATGCCAAGATGAACATGGGCTGGCAGTGTGGAGAGGCAGTAAGGAAGGCCAACCGTGCCTTGTCATGCACCCACAGATGCATCTCAAGTAGGTCCAAGGAGGTGATCCTCCCCCTCTATGTGGCACTGGTCAGGCCGCAGTTGAAGTACTGTGTCCAGTTTTGGGTGCTGCACTTCAAGAGGGATGTGGGAGCCAAAGGGAGTTAGGAACACTGTCATGAAGATAGGGAACTGGCAGCAGCATAACCTGAAAACCAGCATGAACTGGGAAAAGAAAAGTGGAAACTACTTCTGGAGCAGCTGCTTAATGCACCTGGAGTGTCACCAGACAAAGAGAGAGGAGGAGAGAGGCGTGACACGGGGGAACAAAGAAGCGGCTGATTGCAAAGATGGGGCAGAGAAGAATTGACTGTCAGTTGGCTGGGAAAGATGGGAGACTGCGTCAAGTCGAGGGAAAGGGAATAAATAATCACCAACAAGAATACTATCCTGGAGTCAGCGTGACATTGAGAAAGCGACGGTCTGCTGAGGAGGGATGGCGGAGTCACACAGTGACAAGTAAAAGTTTTTTTAAATCCTTCATTTGCAAAATCAGGTCAGGCTGAAGCATCATTGTAAAGGAGAAACCTAAAATAAAATATAACAAACTCAACAGTGCTTAAAGCACTTCAAGGGGATGTCACCCTGTTTTGGGACACTCCTGTTTTAGAAGAAAAGACAGAATCTTATTTGAGTTCACACTGGTTGAATTTGCTTTGAAGGTTAAGGTTATAAGGGACATAAGACTTACCTCTGTTGGAGCAGGCAATAATCAGTAGCTTGGGAAACAGGCTGCTGTCAGTTCAGCCAACTCAGGTGATGCTGAGACCTAAGAATTGATGTATAAAAATGAGATCGACACCTAGGAAAAGATCTTTAGCATGAAGAACACCTGGTGAGTTTTCATTTTCTGGTTAAAAAAAAATCTTTTTTTCTATTTTCTTTTTTTTTTTTTTTTTTTTTTTTTTTTTTGGAGAGAGGTCAAAACCTCAAAGGATAGACCAGTACTCCATCGCTTAGTGGTGTTTAAGTTGCATCCTCCCGGATGAACTCTTTTACAACAAGACATGGCAGGAAAGACTCAGGGTCACCAGAAGAACTGAGGAATGATCTGGTAATTTGAGGCCCAATATACTCGATTGTGATTTATATACGCCAAGAAATTAGAGTGAATACTCCACAAACCCTCACGCTGTGCAGGAAAAACTGGAGTGGGAGAGGAGAACCTGGGTACTTCCTCTCAAGCATTTTGGAAATCCTTTGGTGAATGTAATGGCAGGAAAGAAATGTTTTTTGAATTCAGGAGTATTGTGCTGGTGGCCCTTTGGGCAGTCAGGGCCAGGCAGTGAGGAGAAGCCGGACTGCCCTACCCAGACATGCTGACAAGGCCCCCAAATGCTCTGTGATAAAGCCTTCTTGAGACTGGTACTGCTTGATAAGCTCTGTCTGGTCAAATGCCCAGTGACGCTTTCAGGCCTTTGGTCTCTAGACTGTTATACATCCAAATATAACAACCCTCGGATGGCCAAGGATGATCCTATTAGAGTTTCCCTCTGTGTGTGTGAGGTTTTCAGGTGGAAAATTCCTTGTCTGGGCTGTTGTAATTTTGCTACATTAAGAAGACCAGGCTTCCCCTTTTTGTGCAGCCTCTGCTCTGTGTCACTGGCACTGTCACAAAGCTTCTGGCACAGTAATACATGATGGTGTCTGAGGCTGTCAGGGAGCGCAGCTGCAGGGAGAACTGGTTCTTGGCATTGTACTTTAAATGGTGATGCGGGTCTGGAGGGACAGGTTGTATTCTGTGCTACCACTGCTTCCATCTATGTACCCCATCCATTCCAGCCCTTTCCCAGGAGGCTGCCGGATCCAGCTCCAATGGTAACTAATTCCCTTGTAGTCACCCATGGCAGTGAAACTGCTAGACATAGAGACACCAGTGGCGGTGCAGGTCAGGGTAAGGGTCTCTGCAGGCTTCACCACCCCCGGGCCAGACTCAATGAACTGCACAGCAGAAAGGACACCTAAAGAAAAGAGAAAGTAGGTAAAGAAGAAGGTCCAGGGAGGAAGCCCCAGAGCCCGGGCTTCTCACCAACTTTGCCCACAATCTACATGGGAGAGAAAAGAGAAGAAAGAGGAATAGAAATAAGGAGCTCATTTCTGTTGCCCTATAACAAGGGGGACTCACAGCAAGCAAGAAGGGGCTGGGCATGGACTGAGGCTTCAGAGCCCATATGCTGTATTTAACCCAGAGCCCCTGGACAGTGATTTGCATGCAGCTCCCAGGAGGGTGTGAGCAGCCCCAGGATGGGAGTGCTCAGTACAGGGCCCTCCTCTCTCTGCACAGGCCTCTGAGCACCTGGCACAGAAGAAGATGGTGGGATCGGCACAGACATAGGGGAAGGGCCAGTCCTTGGATCCATGGCTGAACCAGGCTGTGGGCAGAGACTCTGGCTTCAGTTCCCTGCTCTTCTCCACCCCGCTGATGACAGGGCATGAGTATCTCAGGGACCCTTGATTCTCGGCCTTGGTCCATTTGGGCCTTCTCTCCTTAGTTGGGATAAGACATCCCCATTTGCCCGGTGGACAGAAGACGATGGCATCTGGCAGGGATGAGGTCAGATTCCAGCAGGTCATGTTGGGTGCCCATGTGTTAGTAACCTGAGTTAGGGCATGGGTATGTTGCACAAAAGCGGTTCGTTTCTCTGGAGGCTTGCAAAGATCACAGACACACAGTCATCAGTTGGCAGAAAAGGTTGTATTTGTTTGCAAACAAGGTCAGAGCGGGGCACTGATGCCCAAATCAGCTTCTGACCAACTAATTGTGTTTGCAAGCGGAATTTATCTTCTCTCTCCTGAGCACGTGTGCAGACACCGGAACTCTTACAGCTACTTCCGTTTCATACAAGCATACATGTAGTTACATCATTACATACATTGCATGTATAGTATAATTAGCTACTTAAGTATGCGGGGCGGAGAGATGAATATGCAACAGTTCATTAAGCATGCCCAGAAACTACAACAGTTCGCCAAAAGTTCATACCCCAAGGCCACAGTCAATTGAATTCCAGCTTCTGTAATCAGCATGAGAAAGAGAAAGACTAAGGCATGAGAAAGGAGCCTTGGGCAGTATTTCTTTCTTATCAGGTGCAAGATGCAAGCTGCGCATTTCTAACAATATTCCATTTCTAACAATATTCCCCCCTCAAGATGCTTTCTGCTCCCCATTTTTAATTAGTACTTTTAACATTCGTCTTACTACTCACTAGCCACTTGGGGCCAAAGGAAAAGCCCTCCAAGGCCACCGGCCTCCGGCCTTTGGAGTCCCCCACAGGCCCAGCAGTTGGTGAGATTGAAGGTACCTGCAATTCTTTCCATCATGTCAACATACAAATTTGCTTCTGGGGGAGCAATTGGGGGAAACGGGGATATAGGCTGGCGGCTAGGGCTGCTCAATCCTGCCTCTTTTACTACATAGATAACAACAAGGCATATTAAGACTCCCACCATATCCTCCCTCTCTTGAGATCAAATACAGCCTAAACTTTTTCTTTTTACTTCCTTATTTGATTTTCTGGACTCTGATTAAGCTGTCTTAGGCGCACTTGGAGATCACCAGTTGGTTCACAGCTCCACCTGCTGGCTTCTTGTTCCGAGGAAGGCTCAGCTTCCGGAGTGAGCTCATCCTGGGAGCTGATGTCCTCAGACGCTCGTGGATGTTGTTTCACATGGGTATGGTGTATCCAACGGTCATGGCCAGCAATCTTTACAGCGGTGTGGGTTGCTACAAGTACCTGGAAAGGGCCACTCCACCTCTCAGTCAAAGGTTTCTTTTTCCACCGCTGCACCAAGACCCAGTCTCCTGGGCGGAAGTCATGTACCGGGACGTCTAAAGGCAGACGTTGAAAGGAGGCTGCATATCTGTGAAGAGAAGACAAGACAGACTGCAAAGCAATAACATACATGTGAAGCTCACTATTACCTAATTCAAAAGTTACATTTTCTCGCATCCCAGGAGGTAAGACTTGAGGAGGCTTGCCAAACATAATTTCATATGGCGTTAATTTAATGCCCCATCGGGGAGAGTTTCGAATGCAAGTAAGAGCTAGCGGCAATGCTTGAGGCCACTTAAGGTGTGCTTCAATACAGATCTTGGTGAGTAGAGTCTTTAAGGTCCTATTCATGCGTTCCACTTATCCTGAACTCTGTGGTCTCCATGGTGTGTGTAGTTTCCAAGTGATCTTGAGGGCTTGTGCGACCTCTTGAACTACTTTTCCCACAAAGTGTTGTCCTTGATCTGACTCAATGGATTCGGGCAGAGAATACCGGGGAATGATTTCCTGCAACAGATACTTCACTACTGTAGCTGCACTGGCAGTCCTGGTGGGCCATGCCTCGACCCAACCAGAGAGCTGGTCTACCATGACAAGTAAAAACTTATGATGTCCGGACCGTGGGAGCTCGGCAAAATCAATATGCCATGCTTGTCCAGGGTACGCTGCCCAGGGTCTACCTCCCATTGGCACAGGGGGTTTTGTTCGAGGGTTTACTTTCTGACATGTGATGCACCTGGTAGCAATGCGCTGAGCTTCTACATATAGTCCTGGGGCTACTGCTTGGCAGATCATTAGATCACCCATAGCCAAGCCTCCCATATGGGCACTTGCATGGAGCTGATGCAGCACCTCCTGAAGCAATGGCCTAGGTATCATGACTTTCCCTCCTGGTACTATCCACCACCCATGGGAGTTCTTTTCTGCACAAGCTTTCTGTGCAAATTTATCTTCTTCAGGGGAATACTGTGGGACTAGATCCCGGACGTGTGGCCATACAGCATGGGACAAGGCCTGCCTGGGTACTTCCTCCACCTCTCCACCAATAAATGCCGCTTCTTTTGCTGCCGCATCAGCCCTTGCATTTCCAAGCTTATGCTTTTCCTCAGCTGCCTTCCCATGAGCTCGCACATGAATGACTGCTACCTTTTCAGGCTGGTGGAGTGCATCTAGCAGCTTGATAATATGAGAGCCGTTAGCAATTTTATTCCAAGAAGCCGTAATGAAACCCCATTCTTTCCACAATAGTCCATGCGCATGAACCGTAGAAAAAACATAGCAAGAATCAGTGTATACATTAACCCGCTGACCTGTCCCCCGCTGTAATGCTCGGGTGAGCGCAGTGAGTTCCGCGGCCTGTGCCGACCATGAGCTCGGCAATGACTCCCTCCATACTACCTTATCCAAGGTTACCACTGCACATCCTGTTCGTCTTTTTCCATTGATGACAGAGCTGGAACCGTCTACGAAGTATTCAGCATCTGGGTTTTCAATTGGGTCCTCAGCAAGACCAGGTCACACCTGTGTGGTTTGATTCAGGACCTCAAGGCAGTCATGCGTTGGTCTCCCTGGTTCCGGCAGCAAGGTTGCAGGGTTCAAGGCTGTAGTATGTTTGAAAATAAGTCCTGGATTAGAGAGCAAAAATATCTCATACCGTGATTGTCTGGAAGGGTTGAGAAACTTTCCTCCCTCAGTCCCTAGAATCTGGGGAACACCATGTGGGGTGTGTACTTCCATGTCCGCACCCATGACTATCTTATGGGCTTCTTCAACAACCACTGCTGTGGCTGCCGCAGCCCGAAGACAGGCTGACCACCCGAGTGCAACCAGATCTAGAACCTTTGAGTAGTATCCCACGGGTCTCCAGGTTGGGCCTGATGGTTGCGTCAGCACCCCTGATGCAACCCCTCGATTCTCATGAACATACAGTCGATATGGCTTTTTATTATTAGGGATGGCCAGGGGAGGGCGCTGGGTTAATGCTGCCTTCAGCAGATCAAAGGCATGCTGCATTTCTTTAGTCCGTTTCCATTCAGTGAGACTCTCCTTAGTCAGGGAGTCATACAGTGGTCTAGCCTTTCCACCATAATCTGGTATCCATAGTCGAGAGAACCCAGTTAGCCCTAGGAATGCCCGCAGCTCCTTGGGTGACTTAGGTGAGGTTAGACCTTGGATTGCCTGTATGCAATCCGCACTCAGGGCTCTGACTCCTTTTGAGAGCTTATATCCCAAAAGTGTAACTTGAGGCTGACATATTTGGGCTTTCTCTCTAGAGACCTTATATCCTTTTCCCCCTAGAGTGTTTAGCAGTGATCTGGTGGCTTCCTCGCAGAGTTGCAAATTTGGGCTTGCAACTAGCAGGTCATCCACATACTGGAGGAGAGTCACTGCGGGGTGTGATCCCTTCCACTCTTCTAAGTCCTTCTGAAGGGGAAGTCCGAAAATATGGGGGGCTGCTATGAATCCTTGTGAGAGAACTGTCCACATGAGCTGGGCTTTATGGAAAGTATCTGGGTCCTCCCATTCAAAAGCAAAGAATTTGTGACTGTCTCAGTGAGGGGGAATGGAGAAGAAAGCATCTTTCAAATCTAGCACTGAAAATATTTCAGCTTCCCCCGGTACTTGTGTCAAAATCGTGTGGGGTTCAGGACTACAGGGCGGTCTGAAAGGACCTTCTTATTTCATAGATTTCATAGACTTTCATAGGCATTAGGGCTGGAAGGGACCTCGGGGGATCATCGAGTCCAGCCCCCTGCCCAAAGGGCAGGAAGTCAGCTGGGGTCATAGGATCCCAGCAAATAAGCATCCAATTTGCTCTTGAAGGTGTTCAATGTAGGTGCTTGAACCACCTCCACTGGCAGACTGCTCCAGACCTTGGGGCCTCAGACAGTAAAGAAATTCTTCCTTATGTCCAGCCTGAAACGGTCTTGCAGGAGTTTGTGACCGTTCGACCTCGTCATCCCTTGGGGCGCTCTGGTGAACAAATGTTCCCCCACATCCTGGTGGTCAACCTTGATAAATTTATAGGTGTCCATTAGATCACCCCTGAGCCTAGGCCTTTCCAGGCTAAAGAGTTCCATGGCTCTCAGCCTGTCATCGTAAGATCTGTTTTCCTGACCTCTGATCATGCGCGTGGCTCTCCTCTGGACTCTCTCAAGCTTCTCCACATCCTTTTTGAATTGTGGAGCCCAAAAGTGGATGCAGTACTCCAGCTGTGGCCTCACCAAGGCCGAGTACAAGGGGAGAATGACGTCCCGGGATTTGCTCCAGAAGCATCTATAGATGCAAGCCAGCATTTTGGTTGCTTTACTAGCCGCAGCATTGCATTGCAGGTTCATGTTCATCTTGTGGTCAATGATGACCCCCAAGTCTCTTTCTTCTGTAGTGCTAACCAACGTAGCACTGCCGAGCCTATAAGGGTGCTGCAGGTTTTTCCTCCCAAGGTGGAGAACCTTGCATTTTTCGGTGTTAAACACCATGAGGTTCTCGTCTGCCCATTTGCTGAGCTTGTCCAGGTCAGCCTGGATCACCCACCTGTCCTCTGGCGTGGATGCTTTGCCCCAAAGTTTGGTGTCATCGGCAAACTTGGCCAGTCCACTCCTGATTCCAATGTCCACATCGTTAATGAAGATGTTGAACAGTATGGGTCCCAGGACAGAGCCTTGAGGGACCCCACTGGTCACAGGGCACCACAATGAGTGACTGGCATCAATCACAACACTCTGGGTCCGACCACGGAGCCAATTTCCCAGCCAGCGGATCCTGGTGGAGCCAAGGCCACAACTGGGCAGTTTGGCCAAGAGGTGATCATGGGATACCAGATCAAAAGCTTTTTTGAAGTCAAGATATATGACATCAACCTCTTCTCCCTTGTCCAGGTGATAGGTCACCTGGTCATAGAAGGAAATGAGATTGGTCAAACAAGACCTACCCGCAACAAACCCATGCTGGCTGTCCCTTAGAATGTTAGCCTGGGCCAGTCCCTCAAGGATGGCCTCCTTAATAAACTTTTCTAGGATCTTCCCCAGGATAGAAGTCAGGCTAATGGGTGAGGAGTGGCTTACAAACGGGGAGTCTGGATTGCGTTCCCTCAATCCCTTCGACAAGAACATGCTGCTCACTAGCTCTTGCACAGGGTTTTTTTTCTGGAATCATTGAAAATGTAGCCCAAGGGTTCGAAGTTTTTGTCACCAACCCTAATGGTTATCATGGGATTTTCTTGGGCTCCAAGCCGAAGGGTAGTGGTCTTAGATCCCTGTCTCCTGTGTCCTCACCCTTTTCCTCTGCCCGCATGAGGTGACCTCTTGGTTCACCCTCTCTCTTCTCCTTCAACTTTGGGCATTCCCTCTTCCAGTGTCCTTTCTCCCTGCAGTAAGCACAAACATCTGCTCCCACTCTTTCTCCTTTCCCTTTCTGTATCCCAACCTTTCCAGGGTTACCTCCAGTTATAGCAGCTGTCACTGAGCCTTTTTATCCTCCTTGCACTCCTGTGCCTGCTCACGATTCCCATATACCTTATATGCAATTTCCACCAGCTCTGAAATCAGTTTCCCAGCACCTCCCTCAGTTTTCTGTAGCTTCTTACGAATATCGGCAGCGGATTGACCAATAAACATAAGATTTACCGTGCGTTGATTATTTGGGGCTTCTGGATCTAGGTCCGAAAACCTGCGGAACGCCTCGTACAGCCTCCCGAGGAAAGCTGAGGGATCCTCTTCTTTTCCCTGTCTCACTTCATACAATTTAGACAGATTAGTAACCCGAGGCACTGCCTTCCCCATTGCTTCCACTATAATTCCCAGATACCGTACACTCAGCTCTCTTCCTTCTGCGGTATGATTATCCCATCTCAGTTCCTCAACAGGGCAGGTATCACACAAGGTATGACCAGCAGCTCCCTCTGCTTCTACCCTGGCTGCTGCAATGCGCTCTGCCGTCCCCAACACTAATCTCCTCTCCTCCGGGGTCAGGAGGGTCTGGAGCATCATCTGGACATCAGCCCAAGTAGGTTGATGGGTTTGCCCAATGGATCGAAACAAGTCCCTCATCTTTTCAGGGTCTTCATGAAAAGAGGGGCTTTGATTCTTCCAGTTAAATAAATCTGAAGTACTAAATGGGGTGTAGACAAAAGTTGCATTGCCCCCCTCTCCAATAACCTCTCACATCGGGCAGTTCAGCACCGGCCGTGATTCTACAGTCTTGCGCAAATAATAGCCCTTATTCCCTGATTCAGATGGGGCACTTGGCTGAGGCACACGCTCTGAATCATTAGGTATGCTTTGGTACGCCGGTGGTGGTTTCCCTGAGGGAGAGAGTGGTGGTGCAGAGGGACTGGATCCTCAGGAGGTGTCTGATTCATCCTCGCTACTTGTTAGGGTGACAGGAGAATGAGCCTGGTACTTGGTTAATTCAGGATCCCTCCCCCTCTCATCAGACTCAGGGAGTACAGGCGGTCCTCCTTGAGTCTTTCCTTTAACAACCATCACATGAGACTTTACTAAGCATTTCTTAATCCAAAGTGGCTAATTTTGAACCACTCCCAACCAACAATCTATATAAGGAAATTGATCCCAATGTACATCCTGCATAACTATTTAATGATAGCTATCACTTCTTTTACTACAAAGGATCCTTTCGGGGTCCAGTGGACCCCAAATGTTGGCCACTCAAGTTGACAAAACTTAATTAAATCATCCTTTTTCATCTTCACCCCATAATCTGCCTGCTTTGCAAATTTGCTAAAGTTCCGTAAAACACAACCCAAAGGAGTACCTGAGTTTTCTACACGGGAGCTACCCGCACCCATATTAATGCCCACAAAAGTGCGCCCAACGCACACCAAATACCAAAAGATCCTAGTCACAGACCGTTCGCAAAAGTACGTCTTACGCACACCAAATACCAGCCAAAAATCCCCCGGTACAAAACCAAACTGAACAAATCTTTGCCCCCGGATCCAGAAACCAAACTGGGCAAGGGAATTCGTATACTCACTCAGGTATCCTAGAGATCTCGATCAGAATGCCAGAATGTGTGTCGGGCATCCTCAGAAACCAAAAATTTTGCACAAAAATTTTGCACAAAAAATGTAGCCTTTAATCTCCCGGATACCCCGACTCACGTCTCAAGCCCCCTGGGCGAGCCCAAAAAGGCGGCTTGGTGTGCACTCCTTGTGACGTCAGGGACGATCTTGTCACTGGGTTCCGGGGTGATCCAAAGAACTCCTGGCTGGCTCACCAGATTGTTGCACAAAAGCGGTTTGTTTCTCTGGAGGCCCGCAAAGATCACAGACACACAAACATCAGCTGGCACAAAAGGATGTATTTGTTTGCAAACAAGGTCAGAGTGGGGCATTGATGCCCAAATCAGCTTCTGACCAACTAATTGTGTTTGCAAGCGGAATTTATCTTCTCTCTCCTGAGCACGTGTGCAGACACCGGAACTCTTACAGCTACTTCCGTTTCATACAAGCATACATGTAGTTACATCATTACATACATCGCATGTATAGTATAATTAGCTACTTAAGTATGCGGGGCGGAGAGATGAATATGCAACAGTTCATTAAGCATGCCCAGAAACTACAACAGTTCGCCAAAAGTTCATACCCCAAGGCCACAGTCAATTGAATTCCAGCTTCTGCAATCAGCATGAGAAAGGCTAAGGCGGGTGAGGGGGAGAAAGGAGCCTTGGGCAGTATTTCTTTCTTATCAGGTGCAAGATGCAAGCTGCGCATTTCTAACAATATTCCATTTCTAACAGATGGATCACTCCTTACTGCTCTTGCTGCTCACTCCTTGCTGCTCTTAGAGAAGCTGTGAGAGGAAGGGCCTGGAGAAGAAGTGAGGGGAGAGGATTTTGCCCCTGCTCTGGGCTTCTGGTTGTGGGGGGCCTCAGAGCTCAGTGCCGGATATAGGCAAAATTACTTAAACTACAGTTTAGGGCCTCTCAATATGAAGGACCACTAAAAAAGAATGAAAACCTGACTCAATATCAAGTTTTATAGTAAATAAAGGAGACATGGGAAAATTACTCTAAATATGGCCATTTTCATTCTAATATGATGAAATAGACATATATATGGCTCCATGGTTATTATTCATATTAAGTTCATCAATGTGTGCAGAAATAACAATAATTTATATTAAAATTATATGAAAATCCATTTTTGTGGGTTACAGAAACAAAAATTCTGTGTGCCTTCAGCTTTGTCTATATAAAATATAAAGCTTTCATATTTATATTCTCACTGTCGTTTCTGTGAGAATAATCAAGTATTATTTTTATTGTATGGGGCCTTGGGATCTTCCCTCAGAGTTGGAGCTGTGCAGTGCTGGAGGGGCAGGCAGGCCTGTGTGGGTTGGGGCTTGGACTGGACTCAGCTTTTTCCCTTAGTTATTGCTGAGCAGGGACAAAATGCAAGGCAAGAGCCTAAGACACTTGTTGCATATCTGTTCAGACTCTGCTTCCACTTTCTGTGCAGCCCCTGCTCTGCCTGGTGTCGTCATGTCCCCAGCTATGCCATATGCAGAGAAGTGCATGTGTGCGTGTGCGACCTTGACTCCCCTATACTAGCAGTCCTCTGGGGTTTGTTCAGCAGCCAAGACTGTGGCTTGAGCCCTTGGCTGGGGACAGATTTGAACAAGGCAGGGGTAGACTGGACTAACTATTCAGGTGCCAAAATTTTTGGTAGCTACAGGTGGCTTCATTGGATGCAAGGCAGGGACTCCAGGAGAAGCACAGCTGCAGGCTCAGAGGCAGGGATTAGGGATCATCACTGGAGTCAGCCAACCCCCTTGGGGAGTGGAGCCCCAGATCCTCGCAGCCCCTGGTTCCCCAAGGCTGGCAATCCCACCCTGTCTGTAGCCCCTGGGGGTGTTCAGAGTCCCATCTGGGATGAGACTGGGCTGTGTATGTGTGTCCAGCAGCTGAGGACACCTGTTTTACTAAATGGCTTCAGCCTCTTGTACTTGGAAGTGCTTAAGATGTCTGCCCAAGGGGTCCTGGTTCCATCAGAAATTGTGTCCCAAAGCCTCTTCAAGGCCTCTGTATATCTCCAGAGTAATTCATTTGTAGGAGAGCAGATGAGCTCTATCTCCTGGCCTGCTCCCGTTGGAGATACTCCCTAGCGATGATAACCTGGGCAGGTCTTTCAGGGGATGTAATTGGTATGAACTCGCACAGCCCTCAACACTCTCTTTGGGCATTTTTACACTTGCAAGTGCTACAGTGCTGTGTGCCTTGAAAAGCACCCTGGCACTGTTATGATTCTAGTTGTATAAGCAGCAAAATGAGTGTCACCACTTTGAAAATGGTGGTGGTGCAAGTTTGAACTAAATCTCCTCAGAGGTGCTGTAGTTCAAAAGGGCTCCACCACCATTTTCCGCATGCTGACGTGCTCTCTGCCACTGATACAACTGCTCGTGGCGCAGCACAGATCACCTCAGCTTGTGTGCGGAGCAGGCTAGATTAAATGAGTTAGCTCCAAAGCAGGAGATCTCCAGTGTGTCACAGGAAAAACTGTCCTTTGGTTCTTGTATTAGTTTTTATCTTAAAGGTCCCCAAACCAGCAAACAAATTCCTCCTGCAGGCCAGAGGCAGGTGAGCTCTGCCCTGTCTCCTTGTCCCTCTCGCCTGCGGCCTTCTCCAGAGCTGGGGCTTGGATCGTGCCCAGAGGGGCTGAGTGGGCAACGAGCACTGAACTGCAGCCCAGGCACTATTTCCCCGTGGGCAGCAGGATGAGAAGGATAAATGAGGGGCTGCTCCCTCCCCAGCTGCGAGCAGAGCTGTGCAGAGAGGTGAGCAGAAACCTTGGGAAGCAGGAGGGGCAGGAAGGAGTTGCCTCAGCTGACTCGGAGAGGGGTCCGCTCCCCTCTCCCTGGTAGAAGGGCATCTTCCACTGGAACCGGTATAGTCTCATGGACAGGTCCTGGCACTTGGCTTCAACACCATAGATAAGGGGTGTTGTGGAGATGACAGGACCCAGAAAAACACCCAGCTTATCTGACTGAGGCAGCAAGAGCAGGAGTCTGCACCAGTCAGGCGGGGTGGGTTTGCTGTGGGGAGCAGGGGGGAGGCTGGGTCTTGGGATGCTGTCTTGGGGAAGCAGGGTTGTGTGCTTTTGGGGAGTGGGCAGCAGTGAGGGGAAACGGCTGTGTGGAGCAGAGCCCCAGGCAGCAGTGGGTGATGGTGCCAAAGTTGTTCAGCTCCAACCTCTTCCTCCCCACACATCCTGAGCTGGGTGCACCCCACTCTGCCCAGGCTGCTGCTGCCACTGGACCTGCTGTCCTCCTGTGCCATGCACTGAAAAGGACCTGCCTGGGACTTCCTGTGGCTGAAGCCATGTCTGCAGAGTTGGGCCTGGGGCTGGCTTTTGTCAGGGCTGCTGGAGTGGAAAAGAGTCTAGAGGCTGGGGTTTGTTGTCTCCATCCCCTGTCTCCCCTCCTGCCTCTGTGCAGGGCTGTGCTGTGCAGGGTGGCTGCCCCCTCCTGGCACCTTAGAAGGGAGGATCTGAGCTGGGATTTTGTATTGCCATGAATAGGGTTTGAGTCACTGTGTGTCTTTGGCACAGTAATACAGGGCTGTGTCCTCGGGTTTCAGGCCGCTCATCTGCAGGTACAGCATGTTCTGGGAGTTGTCTCTGGAGATGGTGAATCGCCCCTGAACAGCCAGGGAGTACCACTGGCTGGATCCATCACTACTGAATTGTAGCCACCCAGTCCAGCCCCTTCCCAGGAGCCTGGCGGACCCAGCCCATGCTGTGGCTACTGAAGGTGAACCCAGAGGCTTTGCAGGAGAGGCGCAGAGAGTCTCCAGGTTTCCTCACATCTCCTCCAGACTCTACCAGCTGCACCTGGGACCAGGCACCTGAAAAGCAAGGTAGGATGCAAGAGTAACTAGTATCAGGGCAGGATCAGTGTAATACTCTTCTCCTCTACCTGTGGGAAGATGAAATACCTTGCAGAGCTGCAGCCAGGACAAGCAGGTGGAGCCCAAGTCCCATCTTCCCTGGTGCTGGGGAAGCCCTTGTGTGTTGGTGGTCAGTGCCTGGACCTGAGGGCTGTGGGTTGTGTGTGCAGGTGCTGCCAGGGCAGCAGGACAGAGTGATTTATACGGGGCAGCCTGTCTGTGATTTGCATGTCCCCTGCCTTATACCACCCTGCTGCTTTCCCCAGGGAGGGGGATCAGTTGTGCTGCGCACAGACAGTGGCTGGACCCTCCCATCCCCTGTGTCTGGGTACCTCCCACAGCAGGCTCTGGGGTCTTATTTCCTTGCCCTTTGCTGAAGGGACCTGTCCCCACCAAGCCAAACCATTTTGGAGCTGCTGGGCAGGGAATTGTACGTGCTTTCCCTTTTGAACTGACAGCATTTGAGTCCTGCCAACTCTAGTCAGAGTCTGTGTGAAGGAGACTCATCCCCCTGAGGCAGGGCAGGGAGCTCAGCAGGAGGTGGGAATTGCTCAGGCTGCAAAAATGTTTCAAGCAGCCACAATCCATCTGGTGCTGGGAAACCCTTCCTGCGTGTGATCCCGTGTGCCCATCTGCCTCCCTGCATGTGGATGTCCAGTTGTCTGGTGTCTGGGATAGAAGAAGGGCTGGGGCAAACCTTTACATGGCAGGTGCTCCCAGGGAGGCTGCTGGGGAACTTCATCTGTTGTAAAGCAGCCTGCATGGGCTGAAAGACACAGGCCTGTTGCTTTCATCATCTCCTTTCTCTCCTCCTCTCCCATACCTATTGGAGCTGGGTGGGCTCTGTTTCCCAGGGGGATTCAGGGATCAGATTGATGAGGGGAGCTGGTCTCTCCTGCTGCACTGGACAAACCCAGCGAGCTCCCTCTAGTCACCACTGTGGGCTGACATGTCCCTGCCCATCTCAGGGGGATGAACCCACATTGTTCCTCTGCTCCAGGTGCTCAATGCTAGCAGTGTCTCCTGCTTCCTGCTGGCTGGCTGTCATGTTTGCTTATCCTTGTCCTGTTGCTGTTTTCCTCATCGGATGTTATTGATGTGTTGTCAGTGTTGAAGTCCCAGGAACTGCAGTGTCAACAAGACACAGCCAAGAAATCTCAACACCAACCTTGTCTTAAAGAAGCACCACAGACTCAGTTTGGTGGCAAAGATCTGGCCAGGTTTATTGTGTGCAAACACAGTCCTAACACATTTTGGCCTAACAAGTACATCGCACCAGAAGCTAAATCATTTTTACTTGTGACAAGGTAGTTAGCACAACAAGGTGCAAGCTCCTCCAAGCTACTCCAAAGTTTCTCTGATTTACAATTCTCCTTTTACACCATGGTTTAACAAATCATGTGTTGGACTCCATCTGTATCTTGAATGTCTCAAACCGTCCTGTACCAGAGCCTTGTTCCATATTCTGACCTAGGGGTTCCTTTTCCAACTTTATCCTGCTCTGCCTTGTACCATTATTTCTGCCTCCCATCTCCTGGCAGGCGTGTACATCTGCCCACATGCCAAGTTCTGTTTACGTGAGGAGCTCATGCATTGGTCAGGTTTGCTTGTGAGACATACTGTGGCCAGTGCTTTAACAATGCCTGTGTGTGAACAGCACATGTTGAGCAGTGCTCCAGCGACACTACACCAGACCGGGTCCTGTGATCTAATAGACCTAATGTGTCTGACCCAGCAGGCTGAGCATGGCGCTTCTTCCTCTGACTTTCACACAGGCAGGTGGTTCCTGCAGGGCTGGTTTCTGTGCAGGCTCTCATGAGTTTTTAGTTACTGTGTGTTTGGCACAGTAATATTTCGATGTGTCTTCAGGCTGGAGCCCAGTCAGGCACAAGTGAACCTGGCTGCTGGAGGTGTCTCTGATGATGGTGAGGCAGCTTTGGAGAGCACTGTTATAGTTCGTGCTTCCACCACTCCAGATAGCTCCGACCCACTGCAGCCCTTCTCCTGCTGCCTGCCGAGCCCAGCTCACAGCATCGCTAGTGAGAGAGAATGCAGACATGGTGCAGGTCAGGCCGAGTGTCTCTCCGGGCTTCTCCTCTCCAGGGCCAGACTCCTTCAGTGTGATCTGGGACAGGACACCTAATGGAGAAATGAACAGGGCATTAGCTAACGGAGACTCTCCCCCTGTTTCTGCTTCCCCCTCTCCCACATCCCATCAGGCACTGACCCAGGGGGGTTGCCAGCAGGATGAGACAAGCCAATGCTGGTGTCATGGCCCTTCTGACTAATGTCGGTATCCCCAAGAGAAAGGGGGGGGCAAGTCTGAGAAGACACTGAAGCACCCAGGGCCAGGGCTGGTGCTTAATGAGGACGCTTCCAGGTGTCGAGCAGGAAATTGGGTCACACAGATTTTCATGAGCTTGTTTTGTAAGTGCCCTTTCTGCTGACCTCACTAAACACAATGTCAATCTGTCTATTGACTACTGTGGCTTTAAAAGGCAAGGGGCTTGGGAACCTGGAGAAGCCAGTAAAGACCTAGAGGCATTATGGAAAGTGTCTATGACCCAGGAGTTGTCGAGGTGAATCCTCTGCATCATTTGCTCTGTGACTAAAACAGGTTTTTGTGTCCCTCTGTGCTTATCCTGCACTTCTATTCCCTGTCTTGGCACTTGCCCAATTTCCAGTTGTGCTAAGTGAGGGTGGGAATCCACTGGTGCAGCTTGATAAGACCCTATGAAGGCCAAGGTGATGGTGGGGAACAAGTTGTCTATCACTAAATAATTGTTCCATGAACTAGAGAAGACTTTGTCAGTGAGTTGGGCACTGAGGGGTCTCGACCCTCTCCGCACATCCTCCCCCCGCCTCCGCCTCTCCACTGTTGAACAGCTGGACACTGCGGTGCCATTGATGGAAAAAGGCAGAGATCCCCACATAGTTTCATAGTTTGTAGTGTTGGAAGGGACCTGAGCAGATCATCTAGTCCGACCCCCTGCCATGGCAGGAAAGAATACTGGGGTCAAATGACCCCAGCAAGATGTTCATCTAACTTCCTCTTAAACACCCCCAGGGTACGAGCCTGCACCACTTCTCTTGGAAGCTGGTTCCAGACCCTAGCTGCCCTGACTGTGAAGTAACGCCTCCTGATATCTAACCTAAATCTACCCTCTGCCAGCTTGTGACTGTTATTCCTGGTCACTCCTGGTGGTGCTCGGGGAAACAGTGACTTCCCCAATGCCTGCTGATCCCTCCTGAGTAGTTTATAACAGGCCACAAGATCCCCCCTCAGCCTTCTCTTGTGGAGGCTGAACAGGTTCAGGTCCCGCAGCCTGTCCTCATAGGGCCTGCCCTGTTGTCCCCTGATCATACGAGTGGCCTCCTCTGGACCCTCTCCATGCTGTTGACATCCCTCTTGAAGTGTGGCGCCCAGAATTGGACACGGTACTCCAGCTGCGGCCTGACCAGTGCCGCATAGAGGGGGAGGATCACCTCCTTGGACCTGCTCGAGATGCATCTGTGGATGCATGCCAGGGTGCGGTTGGCCTTCCTAACTGCCTCCCCACACTGCCGGCCCATGTTCATCTTGGAGTCAATGATGACCCCCAGATCCCTCTCCGCCTCCATGCTGATAAGAGGGGAGTTCCCCAACCTGTAGGTATGGTGCCGGTTGTTTCTCCTGAGGTGCATCACCTTGCACTTGTCTGTGTTGAAACCCATCCTATTCTCGTCTGCCCACCCTTGTAACCTGTCGAGGTCTGATTGTTGCCTGTTGCATCCTTCCAATGTACCCACGTCCCCCCACATCTTAGTGTCATCAGCAAATTTGAACAGGGTGCTTTTTACCCCCTCATCCAAATTGCTGATGAAGATGTTGAACAGCGCGGGTCCGAGGACCGAGCCCTTCGGATCCCCACTGCCCACGTCCTTCCAGGTTGAGAAGGACCCATCCACTACCACCCTCTGGGTGCAGCCCTCCAGCCAGTTGGTGACCCATTTGACTGTGTGGGTGTCTACACCACAGCCCCCCAGTTTCTTAATGAGATCGGGGTGAGAGACAGTGTCAAAAGCCTTCTGGAAGTCCAGGAAGATTATATCCACTGCAACCCCTGCGTCTAATGATCTGGTGATCTGATCGTAAAAGGCCACCAGGTTGGTCTGACAGGACCTTCCACTGATGAACCCGTGTTGGTTGCCCCTAAGCATGCAGTCTCCTGCTGGCCCATCCTGGATGTGTGCCAGCATAATTTTCTTGATCAGCTTGCCTAGGATTGAGGTGAGACTAACTGGCCTATAGTTTCCCGGGTCCTCCTTCCTGCCTTTTTTGAAGATGGGGGCCACATTGGACCTCTTCCAGTCCTCCGGTACCTCACCAGAGCACCACGAGTGCTCATAAAGTTGTGCCAGGGGACTTGCAATGACCTCGGCCAGTTCCTTTAGAACTCTAGGGTGGAGATCATCCGGGCCGGGTGACTTGAATACGTCCAACCCCTCCAGAAGCTCCCTAACTAAATCCTTGCTAACCCGTCACCCATGTGTGCCTCCCTCGGGGCCCGAGGGGGGGCCCAGCAGGGAGGTGGCTGTTCTGGTCCCTACTTAGGAAGACGGAGGCAAAGAAATCATTGAACATGTTAGCTTTGCCGTCTGGTGTGATGACCAAGTTACCCATGTTGTCCTGCAAGGGCCCCACATTACCTACGACCTTCTTTTTACCCACTGTATTTAAAGAAAGACTTCTTATTGTCCTTAATCTGGGAAGCTAGTCCCAGTTCTGCCTTGGCCTTCCTAACTGTCCCCCTACATCCCCGAGCAACTACAGAATAGTCCTCCCTGGTGATGACCTCTTCTTTCCACTGGGTATAAGCCTCCTTTTTAGCAAGGAGACATTCCCGGATGCTTTTGGTGAGACACAGAGGCTTGTGTGCTCTCCTGCTCCCTTTGATCCTCGTTGGGATGACCTTCCTTTGGGCTTGGAGGATCGTCTCCTTAAGGAGCGACCACTCTCCTTGGACACCTGGATTCCCTCCCCCCCGGGACCTCAGCGCTTCTCCAACTATCCTCCTTAGCTCGTTGAAGTCTGCCCTCCTAAAATCTAGGGCCGCTGCCAACATCTCTCCTTCGTGGAGCGGAGGATGGGGAGACCTAAGTGCTGTTTTCTAGTAAGTCTGTATCATTACTAATGTGAACACTTGGTGGCACCCTGTGGATCTGTGACCTTTTGAAGTAGAAAAACTTGACTGAACCAAAGAAATGCTCCTTCTTTGGACTCTGCGCAATGCCAGCCTCAGCCTGAGATGAAGTGACAAGGATAAAATGGAACCTAGATTCCCCGAGGCCTGTGTGCAGACGGAGATGTGTATGGTCAGCTCCACGTGCAGGTGTTAGGCCTGCTCAGAGCCTCACCCTGAAAGGGGGCTTCTGGTCAGGCTTTCCCTGAGGGGAAGTGCACAACATTTCTGAGCATCCCCAGCCCCTTGGGTGAGCTGCTCCCGTCCCTACCTGCCAGCAGCTTGTGTCTCTGGGGTGAAGGGGAAGGGGGCAGCCCTCTGCCCCCCCCCCATGGACACAGTCATGGAGGGGCTGGGAGCTGGGGACTATGTGGTTGAATGGGCTGTCATGGGGGAAGTTGCTATGGGAGGAGTGACTAGAGGAGATGGGTCAGGTACAGGGAGAGGGTAGAAGTCTGTATTAGGGGTGTCTGTGGCATGACAGTGATGTGTGAGCAGAAGGGAAACCCAGAAGCTTTGCAGAGGCTTTCATAGAGTCTCTGGGCTTTTCATTATGTCCTCCAGACTCCAGCAGGGAGCGAGATGCTAAGAACTTCCCTTTGACACCCTGCCCTGCTGCTGCTCTGCTGTCAGATCAAGCGGGGTCAGTCCCATGGGCACTGCTATAAGCCCCAGTGATGCTCAGGCCTGAGGGGAACTCAGCGGATGCCTTGGAAAACTGCCCTTGGTTCTGCCCAAGCAGCTCAGAGACTGGTGTAGGTGCAGTGTGCAGGGAGGTACATGGGCTCTGCAGGCTCCTCTCTTGGGGGTCCAGGGACTTGGCTTCCCATATGTGCGTGTCCTAGTGCTCCTAACTTCAGTTGCTGGGCGATGCCAAGGGCCTGAATTACAGAACGGGGTTGGTTACAGTGTGTCTAGGGAGGGATGCTCAAGGCAAGCTGTGGGGTAAGACTGGCTGTGGGGGTTGTGGGAAACACTATGCTTTGATCTTATTTTTGCCTTTGCATAAGTTTTAATTGCCGCCAGCTTGTGCAACCATGAGTGTGACTGGGGGGTCAGCAGCCCCTCCCTCAGTGTGGCCAGCCCCAGCCCTCGGCCTGTCCTGGGGTAACTCTGGCCCCAGCGGGAAACGCTCATGTCTAGGGGCGTTCTCCCTCCTGAGGGCACAGCCGGGGCTGTCGGCATCGTGCCCACCAGGACTTCCAACCTGACACGGGAAGAGATCCCTGCCTGGGCTGCACAGAGATTCCCTTTAGTGTTTCAGTCATACACAGCTGTATCCAGAGGCTCCAGGCTGTCCTTGTGCAGGTTTACAGGCTTCTGCAGTTGTCTGTGGAGATGGCAGCTCACCCCTGAGGAGCCTGGAAAGACCACTGCTTTACCCTGCCAGCCTGATTGAAGCCACCCACAGACGTCCTACTCTGTGGGCTTCACCATGTCTGTCCCTGCTCCCCCAGCGGCACCTCAGAGACATCCCCTGGATGAAATGCACAGGGCAGATGAGCCCGTGAGATTGCTGGTCCATGAGACGTCCCTCCCAGTGCTGCCCACTATGGGGGTGGATGGCATCTGGCCTAGGATTTAGCCCAGCCCTGATGGGGCCCTTGGGGCTTATGGAGGGGAGTGAGAACTGACCGAAGGGCAGGGTTGGGAGGGAGAGGACAAGGAGCAGACATGTGGCACTTATGATCTGGGGGCTTTGCTCACGTGCTGGGAAGGGGCAGTGATGAGACACCCAGGGGCTCTGAATGTATGTGGTGCACTCGGCTCAGGGATTTGCATAGGGGTGGGCCCGAGCAGTGGCAGTACAAGAGCTGCCAGGAGGCTCTGGCTCCGTGCAGCCCGGCCCATCCTGCTGAAGGGACAAGGGGAGTTGGAGCAGCCTCAGGGACTAGCTCCTCCTTCATGGCTTCTCACCAGACAGAGCTCAGTGCAGATGGGGAGGAGGGGCTCAGGGATGTGGGACTCAGGTGACAAATGCACTGCCCGGTCAGCGCTGCTGGGGGCATCCCATGTTGAGTTGCCCTGGCAAGAAGACCTCTCTGTGTTCGCTCCAGCCTGTCTGTCCACCCCTCCCCTAAGGGGCTGACAAATGACTAGCCCTTGCTCTGTCTGTGTCCTTTAGTCCCAACTCTGATCACTACTGGGGCTCAATGTGCCACAATTCATCATGGCAGGCTGAGACCAGTTCCCGAGAAAGCACGCAGCTGGGCCCCCTGAAGGGGCTGGAGTGGACAGGGCCTCAGTACACAGCCAGCAGCACATGCACTACATCCTCCCTCTCTGCACAGCCAAATTAACCCAGGTCCCAGGAGTGATTTCCACAGATGCTTTGCTATGTGGTTGGACAAGGCTCTGAGTTCAGTCCTTTTAGACTTGTGCTGAGGGTCCCTGCTGCGGGGCTGGATGGACTCAGCTGTGGGAGCAGGCAGCACCGGGTGCAGAACGGGGCTGTCTGGGCCAAGAGAGGGGAGCAGGGCTGTAGAGCAGGGTCAGGCCAGTGCATGAGCCAGAAACACAGCTCCCATGAGCTGCCTGTGGGAGGTTGGGGATACTCTGTGCTCTCTGCCCCCTGCCAGGCTCTGGGTTCATCTGTCTTCTCTCTCTCTTCCCTGTAGTGTTGGATTGTCACGGGGTAGACAAAAATGATTCTTCTATTTGTGTGTGTGTGTTTTCTTTCTGTGTGTGCATGCAAGTATGCTTACATGTACATGTTACTGCTTGCGTGTGTATGATGTCCCTGCTGGTGCCCATATGTGTATCTGGGGTGCCAAGATGCAAGTGCTTAGTCCCCTTCTCAGCAAGCAGGGACTGGGGGATCAGGTGAGGCAGAATCACAGGATCAATGAGTCGGAAGGGACCTAGACAGATCATCGAGCCCGACCCCCCGCCATGGGCAGGAAGGAGCACTGGGGGTGGCAGGGGTCATAAGACCCAAGCCAAGTGTCTATCCAGTCTCCTCTTGAAGCTCTCCAGGGAAGGTGAGAGCACCACTTCTCTGGGCAACCTATTTGTGTGTGTATGTAAAAGTATGCTTCCCTGTACATGTCACTGCTTGTGTGTGTGTATATGTGTGATATCCCTGCTGGTGCCCACGTGTGTATCTGGGGTGCCAAGATGCAAGTGCTTAGTCCCCTTCTCAGCAAGGAGGGTGTGGCACAAAGCCACCTTGGTTTCCCCCCAAAATCTCTGCCCTGTGACAATGTGATCAAGATGGGCCAGCACGGAGGATTCACACCTCGGCCTGTCTCTTTGGGTGACTTGAGCTGGCTGCATTCCTGAGGGAGGGGTAAACCTGCTCCCTCTGCCTACCTGACTTGCATCAATTACCTGGGTGGGGGGTTTCTACCTGGGGAGTTGGAATCTGCCCAGTAACAGGTGATGTATTTCAAATTGGTTGGCTGACAGCCAACTGGGGCTGACCTCCACTGGACCAGGTGAATGACGTCACAGGGGCTATATAAGTTAGCATGAGCGAGGATGCGGTCTCTTTAGCCATGAGGTGAAGCAGCAGCCATGCGGGGGACACAGAGAAGCTTTACCATCTAAAATTGGCTCTCTTTACCAAACTCAGGAGCTAGGAACTACCCGCCTCCAAAGGGAAACGGCACCGGCCTTTGGAAGATGCTTGTGAGTAAGCTACTCGAGATCTGATAGATATTTAGCTGGCAGTAACACAGATGCGTAATCAAAAGGCTACCTCAGCCACACTGTTTGCTCTTTAGGATTTCTCTTTAAGATATTGCTCAACCCTGTACCCTAGTTTACCCTACCCCTTGTAATCAATAAAGTTCTCCTTTTTGACTGGTGTGGGAGACTTATATTGAGGGGTGGGTCTAAATTATGCCTAAGAGACCCCTTAGGTCTGCGGACTAAGAGAGACTTTACTTTTTACCCCCGACTTGGGGAAGTGCTCCAAGTGCCTGTACTGGGTCGAGTACCCGTAGGACTATTAGGCCTGTGTTTTCCCGAGGACACAGGGCCAAGACAGTACTTTCTCAGGATGGTGGGGGCGACGTTACCCCCAGACTAGCGAGTGTGCTCCGGGAGAGGGGCCAGCTGAGCAAAAGGCACCCCTAAGGAGGCATTCGGAGCCTGGAAGGTGGTCGGGTGCACAGAGGTAGGCGGCACAACCCAGGAGCGCCCCTTACTGGCCCGCCACAGAGGGACTGGGGGATCAGGCAAGGCAGAGGGTGCAGTGGATCTGGCCTGGGAATAGAGACTGTCACATGCCAAACCTGGGTCTGGTTGTGAATCTACCCCAGCAGGGATGAGCTGCTGGGAAGTGCGAGCCTGGGCTTGCTCTTGTTCTTGTACTTTGTGTATGTCTCTTGCTTTCTCTGTCTCAGACAGAGGGAAATTGCCAGGGCTGCCTGTTAAGAATCCACTTCCCCTTTTTGTGCAGCCCTTGCCCTGCTCTGTGTCACTGTGTCTGTGTGTCTCTGTGTCCCTGGCACAGTAATACATGGAGGTGTCTGCAGCTGTCAGGGAGCTGAGCCGCAGGTAGTACTTGGTGCTGGAGGAGTCCACAGAGATGGTGATTCTGTCCTGGAAAGCTGGGTTGTAGCTTGTGCTACCAGTCCACACCCCCATCCACTCCAGCCCTTTGCCAGGAGTCTGCCTGATCCAGTTCCACCCGTAACTGCTACTGACAGAGTCACCAGTGACGGTGCAGGTCAGGCTGAGGGTCTCCCAAGGCTTCACAACTCCTGGGCCAGACTCCTGGAGCTGGAGCTGGGACTCGATGCCTGACAGAAGCAGGGATCAGTCAGCATCCACCCTGACAAAACTCTGCAATTTCTGCCACTTAGTGCAGCTCCCCCAGCACTCACCTGGGACCAGGGCCAGGAGGAGCAGGGGACAGAGCAGGGCTGTCATGGTGTTGCAGGAGGGCAGCCCAGAGCCTGGGAGGGAAGCTCAGCTCCTGGGGGCAGTGGCTCTGAGCACCCCAGGGCAGCTACTTGAGCAAGGAGCTGGGTTGGGATTTGCATAGAGGGCATGTGCCAGGGCCTGGGACAGATAATGAGAGGCATGTCTGTGTGTATGTTTGTGTGTGCAAGTACTTGTGGTTTTCCTCCCTCCTCCTCCTTCACCCTTCTGGTGCCAGGGCCCAGCTGCTGACTGGCTGCTGCAGAGCAAACCCTTCAGCCCTGTTAGTGGCAGCCCCTTGCTGAGCCCTGCTCTGGCCCCACGGCTCCAGGCGATCCTGCTGCTGCCTCCAGGGGCTGGTGGAGGTGACATGTGACCCCAGGGGCCTCTCCCCTCAGCCCCAGCTTTCATTCTGGGTCATGGTCCCTTCTCCCTCTCCTCCTTTGGGCCCCTGTGAATCCCCTGGTTTGGCAAAGGAGTGACCTCAATCCCCCATGTGGAGTTCCCAGGGCCTGATTGTGATGGGTTGGTCTTGCTCAGGTATCTGCTGCAGGGACTTTCCCCAGGAGGGTCATACCCTGGTGCCCTGAGCTTCCCCCAGGGCCAGAGGTTTCCCACCCTGGTGCCCCTGTGCTGGGATCA
>NC_143400.1:42276158-42297677 GCF_052110815.1 Crocodylus siamensis | reverse complement strand
AGCACTACCAGGAGTGACTAGAAATAACAGTCACAAGCTGGCAGAGGGTACATTGAGATGGACATCAGGTGGTGCTGCTTCACTGTCAGGGCAGCTAGGATCTGAAACCAACATCCAAGCAAAGTGGTGCTGGCTTCTACCCTGGGGGTCTTTAAGGCAAGGCTAGATGAACACCTTGCTGGAGTCGTTTGACCCCAGTACACTTTTTGGATTTGTATTGGGCAATAAAGGCCTGTGACCTTTTGAACAGTGATAACAGGCTGTGTCCTCCACTCTCAGCCTGTTCATCTCCAGGTACAAGGGCCTGCTGGAGTCATCTCTGGTCTGGAGATGGTGATTTGCCCCTTCACCACCACACTGTAGCATGTGGTGAGGTTAGCAGTAGCAGTATTTATACTTGTGAACCATTCCAGCCACTTCCCAGGACCCTGGAGGGCCCTGCTCATGAAGGAGTCATGGAAAGTGAACACAGAAGTTTTGCAGAAGAGGGGCAGAGAATCTCCAAGTGTCCTCATGTCCCCTCCAGACTCCACAGGCTGCAGCTGGGACTGGACACCTGGGGAGAAAAGAGCATGATTTGGGGTCCTGTCCCTGCCACCCTATGCCAAAACCCATGGACCCAGGCGGGCACTCACTGCATTCCATTTTCCATTGGCCTTTGGATCGGGTGAGGATTATTATTTGTTGTTCCCTAGGGCTCTGCAGGGAGGTGTGGTAGGGGGTTCAGGACTCACCTGACAAGATAGAGAGGAAGAAGAGGAGAGATCCCCAGATGACACAGAGCTGGGTTGCAGGGATGGCACAGGCCCCTGGTCACTCCTTGCTAATTCCAACCCTGCAGGGCTAGAGACTTCCAGAATTTGATGCCTCTGCAGCACTGGATTTCCATCTCTCCCTCCTCTTAGAGCCCTGTTCAGACTCCAGCCCTCCAGCACCATCTCTGGGAATGGGAGAGTCCAGTGCGATGGAGGGCTGGGCCAGAGGGGTTGAATGCATGTGCTATATGTGAGGTTGCGGCTGTGTGGTCACCGTGTAGATACTCACTGCTTGTTAGAGGGATCCTCCCTGCTCGCTCTCTTCCCTCTCAGTCCCTTCTGTGTCTCTGCTATCCCTGACTGAGGGTCTGCACAGTCAATAAGCTAAACTGGGCATTGTGTTGCTGCTCCAGTGGTGTGGGTGTAGGCACTGGGGACCCTGTTCCCAGGTACCGTGAGGCCCCTGCCCTTCACTGATTACCCCTACACTGCAAAATGGGGCTGCTGGTTCTGCCCAAGCAGGGGAGTAAGGGGCCTTAGTGCCCAAATTAGGAATTTGACTGCTGGGCTTTGCCAAATTGTATTTTGAACTGATTTGACCTTGAAATGGATGATGTCTTAGTTGGAAAAACTGCAGTTTGGGGTCCCAGCTGGACTACATTTCTGGTCCCCTTTTCCTGGCAAGGCCCTCATGCTGGGATTGTCAGAGGCAGACACAAGTGCTGGGAGCCCAGTTTCCCCCGTGACTCCCTAAGCCCTCCTAGATTCTGTGACCTTTCCCCCTGCACAGACCCTCAGGTTTGTGGGCAGCCTGGCACCAGCCAGACTGTCTCCTTCCCTGTGCAGGGTAGTTCCCATGTCCTAGGCACTGACTTTTATTTTTTGCTGTGGGTAGGGGAGCTAAGATGATAGACATGAGGAAGGTTTTACACATTTCAGGTGAGAGACCTCTTCTCAAGGGGCCCAGGGCGCCCAGACCCCTACCTACTCAGTGCCTCCTTCCTAGGTCCTCTCCTGCCCAGTATCTTATTCTGGGTCACAGCAGGGAGTGACCTGCAGGCTGCCACATGCTCTTGGGACAGGGCTGGTGTAAGTGGTAGCTGGAAGCTGGTGTGAAAACACAGGCCCGGGTGAGGGAGATCCATTACGCTCCATCAATGCAGACCTCATGAAGGAACACTTTGAGAGGCTGGATACCTTCAAGTCAGCCGGCCCTGACAGTCGGCACCCCAGGGTACTCGAGGAGGTGGTGAGCATCATAGCCCAGCCCCTGGCATGGGTCCTTGAGACTGCCTGGTGCTTTGGTGAAGTGTCTGAAGATTGGAAGAAGGCCAATGTGGTGCCTATCATTAAGAAAGGGAGGAAAGGGAATCTGGCAAACTACAGGCCCATCAGCTTGACTTCTATCCCAGGGAAGGTCATAGAAAAACTTATCAAAGAAGCCACCTGTAACAGACTGGCCATGGGCAACATCCTGAGGGACAGCCAGCATGGGTTTGTTGTGGGTAGGTCTTGTCTGACCAATCTCATTTCCTTTTACAACCAGGTGACATCACCTGAACAGGGGGGAAGAGATTGATGTTGTGGCAGAAAGCCACCTTGGTTTCCCCCCAAAATCTCTGCCCTGTGACAACGTGATTAGATGGGCCAGCACAGAGGATTCACACCTCAGCCTGTCTCTTTAGGTAACCTGAGCTGGCTGCATTCCTGAGGGAGGAGGGAAACCTGCTCCCTCTGCCCACGTGACTGGCATCAGTTACCTGGGTGAGGGGTTTCTACCTGGGGAGCTGGAATCTGCCTGGCAACAGGTGATGCATTTCAAATTGGTTGGCTGACAGCCAACTGGAGCTGACCTTCACTGGACCAGGTGAATGACGTCACAGGGGCTATATAGTTTGGGAGGGGGAGGAGGCTTTCTCTTCGGCCATGAGGTGAAGCAGCAGCAAAGCAGGGGAGACAGAGAAGCCTTACCATCTGAACCTAGCTCTCTCTCTCTCACCCCAAGACTCCAGAGGGGAAACTCAACCAGCCTCTGGATGATGCTTGCGAGTAAGCTACTCAATCTGATTAGATATTTAGTGGGCAGTAACACAGATGTGTGATCAAAAGGCTACCACAGCCACACTGTTTGCTCTTTAGGATTTCTAAGATATTGCTCAATCCTGTACCCTAGTTTCCCCTACCCCTTGTAATCAATAAAGGTCTCCTTTTTGACTGGTGTGGGAGACTTATTGCGGGGTAGGTCTAAATTATGCCTAAGAGACCCCTTAGGTCTGTGGACTAAGGGAGACTTTACTTTTTGCCCCCTGATTTGGGCAAGTGCCCCAAGTGCCTGTACCGGGTCGAGTACCCGTTGGACTATTAGGACTGTGTTTCCCCGAGGACACAGGGCTGAGACAGTCCCTTCTCGGGGTGGTGGTGGCTACGTTACCCCCGGACTAGCAAGTGTGCTCCAGGAGAGGGGTAGGCCGAGTATAAAGCGCCCCTAGGGAGGCATTCGGAGCCTGGGAGGTGGTGGGGCGCAGGGAGGTGGGTGGCTCAATGCAGGAGCACCCCCTACTGGCCCACCACATATGTCATATATCTTGACCTTAAAAAAGCGTTTGATCTGGTTTGCCATGATCGTCTCTTGGCAAAACTGGCCAACTGCGGCCTCAGCCTCACCACAATTCGTTGGCTCAGGAATTGGCGCCATGGTTGGACCCAGAGAATGGTGGTTGACGGAAGTCAATCGTCATGGTGCACGGTGACCAGTGGGGTCCCCTAAGGCTCTGTCCTAGGGCCTATACTATTTAACACCTTTGTTAATGATGTAGACATTGGTGTCAGAAGCAAACTGGCCAAGTTCGCAGATGACACCAAACTCTGGGGTAAAGCATCCACACCTGAGGACAGGAGGGCAATCCAGGGTGACCCTGACAGGCTCAGCAAATGGGCGGATGAGAACCTGATGGTGTTTAACACCGAACAATGCAAGCTTCTCCACCTTGGGAAGAAAAACCTGCAGCATCCTTATTGGCTCGGCAGTGCTGCACTGGCTAGCACTATTGGCAAAAGGGACTTTGGGGTCATGACTGACCACAAGGTGAGCATGAGCCTTCACTGTAATGCTGCAGCTAGTAAAGTGAGCAAAACTTTGGCCTGCATCCATAGATGCTGCTCAAACAAATCCCAGAACATTATTCTCCCCTTGTACTCAGCCTTGGAGAGGCCATAGTTGCAGTACTGCATCCCTAGCCCCAGCTCCTGAATTGAATGTGGAGGTCTGGGAGTCTCCCAGGGGCCCAGGACAAGGCCAGCTGCTCATCCCATGGTCTTTCACAGGCAGCAACTGCTATCTGTTGACTCTGGCAATGAGCCACAGATCCCACAAAGCTGGGCAGCACGCTCTGTTCCCCCCAGGGGTTGCTTTCCCTACATGTTGCTTAGTCAGGGGGTTATAACCTTGCTTAGTCAATCAGTCTGGGTCCTGTCTACTTACAAGGTAATGTTCCCATTGGCCTTCACAGAATCCTGGGTATCAGAGCCCAGAGAAAGGCATGACCAAAAGTTGAAGCTCCTTCTCTCTACAGCTCACATGGCCTCAGTACAGAGCTTATGGGCTTTGATGTGTGTATGGGGAAGCAGGCTCTGGGGTGATAAATCTTTGTGCCTCAGAGTCCCAGATGGGCCCTGTGCAGCTTGGCCTCATCTTTGGGGGCCACCAGCACGAGCATGTGGGGGGAGAAGATGTGCAAGGGGTCTTCACAGACACAGCTGTTTCCTGTGGTCTGTCAGTGCCTCTTTGTACAGCAGGGTTAAAGGATAACTGGGGAATGCACCCAGGCTCAGGGATGCCCTAGGAGAGGGCAAATACAATGTGCTTTGATGGGTCAGTGCAGGGGGAAGGTCATTGCCAGGGGGCAGCTCTCGGGAGCTGAGGGGCACCTGGAGGTGATCTCAGCCTGTTACTGTTGGTAAGACAGTGTCTGCTGCTCCCTGCTAGCCTGAGCAGCCCACAGCTATACAAGGTTTTTATATGAAGCCCAGGAGGTTTGAGATCACTGTGTCTTTGGCACAGTAATACCGAGCCGTGTCCTCGACTCTCAGGCTGTTCATCTGCAGGTGTACAGTGCTGCTGGACTCATCCCTGGAGATGGTGAATCGTCCCTTAACGGCACTGTTGTACTCTGCTGTGAGACCGTTACTTGGGTTGCGAATCATTGCAACCCACTCCAGCCCCTTCCCAGGAGCCTGGCGGGCCCAGTTCATGTAGAAGTTGCTGAAGGTGAATCCTGAGGCTTTGCAGGAGAGGCGCAGAGCCCCGCCGGGCTTTTGAACTCCCCCTCCGGACTCCACCAGCTGCACCTGGGACCAGGCACCTGGGGAAAAAAACTCTGTAAGCATCACATCCCTGTAGGGCCTGCCCAACAATCCCTGGAGCCATGGGGAAGCATCCTGCTGATCCAAGCCTGCTCTGTGTCAGGGGAAGGAGGTTCCCTGGGGTCTGTGAGGAGTCTGGGGAGGGGCTGGGGCTGGGGAATTACATGGCAGAGCTGCCAGGAGGAACATAAACTTCCCCCAGGTCATCATCTTGTCGCTGGGGCTAAACACAGACTGATGAGTAGTGCCAGACCACGTGTCCCCCTGCTCCCTTCTGACTCGCAGGGGCTGAACCTGTGTCAGGTTTATGCAGGGGCCGAGGCCCTGGATTTGCATCTCTGTCCTGCCCAGCCCTTTCCTGCCCCAGCCCTTCCTACAAGGGCTTGTGGGATTCAGCTATAACAGTGTCTTGTCCCTCAGGTCAGTGCCATGGGCTCCCCAGGAAGGTGTCTCCCTGCTGTCTCCTGCCCACAGCTCTGGCTGTGCCTGCTCTGGGTAGCACGTGTGTCTGCATGTGGCCAGGATGTAGCTACCTCAGGATTTCTCTGCTTCCCCGGTGGTGGTTGTGTGCAGGCAGGGGCCCAGGGGTCCCAACTCTCCTTTAGGTGAAGGGGTCTCCCTGGGCAGTGTTGTATGACTGTGACAAGAGGCTTGGGCAGAGCCCTGGAGTTCACTTCCCTCTCTGGTCACGGCAGACCCCTGGCTTTGGCTGTGGTCCTTCAGATCCCAACCCTGCCTCTGCTGGCCTTTTGTGACTGTGGGCACTGTCACTCTCTAGGCTGTGGCTCTCCCCAGGCTGCTCAGGGTTGGAGCAGCTTTCTTCAGGCATCTCACACAAGGTGTTTGGGTCTGTCTGGACCTCCTGTCCTGGATCAGGCATGGCTGTGGGACTTATCTGAGGCTTGAGATACAAGAGATGCTGGGACCAGGTCCATGATGCCTGTGGGGTGGGAGCAGTCATGTCAGGCTCCCATCAGGTGGTGGAAAGGTGCCCCTGTGTGAGCAGGGTGAAGTTAGCAGAGGCAATGGGGACCCTGTCCAGCCATGTACTATCAGACTCAGACTATCAGACTATCAGAGCTCCTTGGAGAGCTCCCAGGCTTCATCTCAAGGGAGACTTGACTTCAGGCTCCTGAGTGCTGGCTCCAGGGGAGTCTCCCTCCCACCAGGCCTGTCCCAGGATGGTTGGGGGGATGGGGCCTGAGCTTGGGATCTTCGCCTGGAGTTGGAGCTGTGCAGTGCAGAGCAGGAGGGGCAGGCAGGCCTGTGCGGGTTGGGGCTTGGACTGGGCTCAGCTTCTTCCCTAAGTTAATGCTGAGCAGGGACAAACTGCAGGGGAGGAGCCTGAGATGCTTGTTGCACATTTGTTCAGACTCTGCTTCCAGTTTTTTTGCAGCCCATGCTCTGCTCTGTGTCACCGTGTCCCCAGCTATGCCATTTACAGAGCAGAAGTGTGTGTGTGTGTATGTATGTGTGTGTGTGTGTGTGTGTGTGTGTGACCTTGACTCTGCTACACTAGCAGTCCTCTGGGGTTTATTCAGCAGCCAAGACTCTGTATTGAGCCCCTGGCTGGGGAAAGAGTTGAAGAAGGCAGGGGTAGAGCTGTGCCTTATAGACTAAATAATCACAGTTACCAACTTTTTTGGTAGCTACAGGTGGCTTCATTGGTTGTTAGGTGGGGACTTCAGGGGAGGCACACCTGCAAGGCCAAGAGCCAGGGATTACAGAGCGTGTCTGGGTCAGCTAACCCTCTTGCGGAGTGGAGCCCCAGATCCTGGCAGGCCCTGGGAGTGTTAAGGGTCCCATCTGGGATGAGACTGGGCTTTGTGTGTGTGTCCAGCAGCTGAAACACCTTTACAAATGGCCCCAAGCTCTTGTACTTGGAAGTGGTTAAGTCAAATGGGTCACCAACTGGCTGGTGGGCCGCAACCAGAGGGTGGTAGTGGATGGGTCCTTCTCAACCTGGAAGGACGTGGGCAGTGGGGTTCCGCAGGGCTCGGTCCTCGGGCCCGCACTGTTCAACATCTTCATAGGTGACTTGGACGAGGGGGTAAAAAGCACCCTGTTCAAATTTGCTGATGACACTAAGATGTGGGGGGATGTGGGCACCCTGGACAGGAGTAATAGGCTACAATCAGACCTAGGCAGGTTGCAAGGGTGGGCGGATGTGAATAGGATGCGATTCAATGCCGACAAATGCAAAGTGATGCACCTGGGGAAGAACAACCAGCTTCATACCTACAGGCTGGGGAACTCCCTTGTCAGTACAGAGGCGGAAAAGGATCTTGGAGTCATCATTGACTCGAAGATGAACATGAGCCGGCAGTGTGGGGATGGAGTCAGGAAGGCCAACTGTACCTTGTCATGCATCCACAGATGCATCTCGAGCAGGTCCAAGTAGGTGATCCTCCCTCTCTATGTGGCACTGGTCAGGCCGCAGCTGGAGTACTGCGTCCAGTTCTGGGCGCCGCACTTCAGGAGGGATGTGGACAACATGGAGAGGGTCCAGAGGAGGGCCACTCTCATGATCAGGGGGCAGCAGGGCAGGCCATACGAGGAGAGGCTACGGGACCTGAACCTGTTCAGCCTCCAAAAGAGAAGGCTGAGAGGGGATCTAGTGGCCTGTTACAAACTAGTCAGGAGGAATCAGCAGGCACTGGGGAAGTCCCTGTTCCCCCGAGCACTGCCAGGAGTGACCAGGAATAACGGTGACAAGCTGGCCGAGGACAGATTTAGGCTAGACATTGGGAGGACCTACTTTACGGTCAGGGTGGCTAGGATCTGGAATCAATTTTGGGCGCTCTGGTGTAGTGCCCAAAGACTGGAAGAAGGCCAATGTGGTGCCGATCTTCAAGAAAGGGAGGAGAGTGGATCCGGCTAACTACAGGCCCATTAGCCTGACTTCTATCCTGGGGAAGATCTTAGAAAAGTTTATTAAGGAGGCCATCCTTGAGGGACTGGCCCAGGCTAACATTCTAAGGGACAGCCAGAACGGGTTTGTTGCGGGTAGGTCTTGTTTGACCAATCTCATTTCCTTCTATGACCAGGTGACCTATCACCTGGACAAGGGAGAAGAGATTGATGTCATATATCTTGACTTCAAAAAAGCTTTTTATCTGGTATCCCATGATCACCTCTTGGCCAAACTGCCCAGTTGTGGCCTTGGCTCCACCACGATCCGCTGGCTGGGAAATTCGCTTCATGGTCGGACCCAGAGGGTTGTGATTGATGGCAGTCACTCATTGTGGTGCCCTGTGACCAGTGGGGTCCCTCAAGGCTCTGTCCTGGGACCCATCCTGTTCAACATCTTCATTAATGATGTGGACATTGGAGTCAGGAGTGGACTGGCCAAGTTCGCCGATGACACCAAACTTTGGGGCAAAGCATCCACGCCAGAAGATAGGCGGGTGATCCAGGCTGACCTGGACAAGCTCAGCAAATGGGCAGACGAGAACCTCATGGTGTTTCACACCGAAAAATGCAAGGTTCTCCACCTTGGGAGGAAAAACCTGCAGCACCCTTATAGGCTCGGCAGTGCTACGTTGGATAGCACTACAGAAGAAAGAGACTTGGGGGTTATCATTGACCACAAGATGAACATGAGCCTGTAATGCGATGCTGCGTCTAGTAAAGCGACCAAAATGCTGGCGTGCATCCATAGATGCTTCTCGAGCAAATCCCGGGATGTCATTCTCCCCTTGTACTCAGCCTTGGTGAGGCCGCAGCTGGAGTACTGCGTCCAGTTTTGGGCTCCACAATTCAAAAAGGATGTGGAGAAGCTTGAGAGAATCCAGAGGAGAGCCACGCACATGATCAGAGGTCAGGAAAACAGATCTTACGATGACAGGCTGAGAGCCATGGGACTCTTTAGCCTGGAAAAGCGCAGGCTCAGGGGTGATCTGATGGCCACCTATAAGTTTATCGGGGTGACCACCAGGATCTGGGGGAATGTCTGTTCACCAGAGCACCCCAAGAGATGACGAGGTCGAACGGTCACAAACTCCTGCAAGACCGTTTCAGGCTGGACATAAGGAAGAATTTCTTTACTGTCCGAGCCCCCAAGGTCTGGAACAGTCTGCCAGCGGAGGTGGTTCAAGCACCTACATTGAACACCTTCAAGAGTAAATTGGATGCTTATCTTGCTGGGATGCTATGACCCCAGCTGACTTCCTGCCCTTTGGGCAGGGGGCTGGACTCGATGATCTCCCGAGGTCCCTTCCAGCCCTAATGTCTATGAAATCTGTGAAATCTATGAAACTTTTGGAGTCCCACGGAGCATCTGGGATCCATGGAGTCCATGGATGTTCAGGCACCTACAGACTGGCAACAGGTGCACAACATTCCCCTTGGGCCACTGCAGAGCCAACAAGCACAACTGGGAGTAATAGTCTAGGTACGGACCCAGGGAGCTGAGGCCAGGATCAGATTATTCTTGTGGCAACAAGACCTAAGTGAGAAAACTGAAGCCCAACAAATGGCTCTGGGAAGAGGTGATGAATCCCGGTTCCCCAAAATGACTCCCCAGGACCACATGGAGGCATATCTAGAGGCCTTCAAAAGAGAAGCTTGCAAATGGGACCCAGGCAGCTGGACCATGCGGATAGGCTCCCTGCTCACTGGCCTTCAGCAGGCAGCTTACTGGGCTCTCACCCTTTCAGAGGCCAAGGACTATGGAAAGATAGAGGAGGGCATCCTATACCTCCTCGAAATATCTCCAGAGACCTACTGTCAGAAATTCCCGGCATGCAAATTGTGGGGACGACTGTGCCTGCTCACTCAGACCCTGCAGGACCAAGTGAAGCGATGGCTGCAACCGGGACTTTGGTCTGTAGTAGAGGCAGTGGACCCCATTGTACTGGAGCAGTTCCTGGCTGACCTCAGGGGCAACAACCAATGCTGGATAGAAGAAGCCTTATATTTGGCTGAGGATGACATCACAGCTGAAGCAGAGGGAGAGGCCCCCAAGAGGGAATGATGAGGAGGGACAGGTATGGGGCAGTGCTCAGAGCTCACTAGCAAAGGAAGAAAAGGGGAGGGATTCAGACAAACAGGTTGAGAGTCCAGAGGCTGGGATACCAGAGATAATTTGTTACAGGTGTGTGGGGAAAGGGGCATGTGTCTCGAGTTTGCCCACACAGACCCCAGACTGAGTGCCCTTATGAAATGGACTGCTTGGGTTGGGATTCCCTGGGAGATCCTCACAGAGAGGGAAAAACTTCATGTCCAAGATTGCGGGGCGGGGGTTATGTAAAACAGTAAAAATTAAATAACTCCAGACATCCATCTACCACCTACAGATGCACGGATTAGTGGAACACTTCAGTTGAACGCTAAAAGGGATTATACAGTCATGCATACAGGGTGACCCCACGGGATGGGATACTATGATTCCCCCACTCCTGTTTGCTATCAGGGAATGGCCCCAGGCATCCACCAAGTATGCCCCATTCAAGCTGGTTTTCAGGCATGAGCCAAGGGGACTCTTAGAAGTGATCTGTGAAGATTGGGGAACTCTACCAGCCGGGGTGACGCTACCACAGACCAAGACTGACTTTCGAGATAAGCTAAAGAGAGCACTGCCAATAGCCCAAGAGAACCTGGGACAGAGACAGGAACAATGGAAACAAAACTATGACACACGCACCGCAGAAAGAGAACTGAAGGCCGGAGACTAGGTGCTAGTACTACTACCCGACAGCCCACACAAGTTGGTAGCCCGATGGCAGGGTCCATTCCAGGTAACTAGGCACACAGGACCAGTAAACTATGAGGTACCATGGACCAAGCCCACTAGGATACAAGCAAATATATCATGTTAACTTATAAAAGAAGTGGTGCCAAAGAGAGGGGTGGATGGTGCAGGACCCAAATGAGTGCAACGGACTAAAAGACAGAGAACCTCAAAAGAGGAAGGAAGACCAGCCAAGACCAGAGGTAGATGGCTGACTTGACCCTGAGCAGCAGAGGTACTTGGAGACCTTAGTGACAGAGTACCACGATGTCTTCTGTGAACTGGCAGGAGAAGCCGTAAATGAGGGGCTGTTTCTTCCCCAGATGTTGGAGAGCTGCTCATCAGCCCGTCTGTTCCAGCAGGCTTAGCCCAGGCAGCCTGGGGCTGCAGCAGGAGGCTGGGGCTGCTGTGCTGGGTCTCAGGCTGTGGTAGGGGGTGGAGGGGTGCGCAGAGGCAGGCACTGCCCAGCTGGCTGGGAGCAGCCACCCAGGAGAGAGGGGGGCAGAAGACAGGGGAAGCAGGAGGGGCAGGGAGGATTGGCCTCAGCTGCTTCAGGAAGGGGTCCCTGTACTGGGCCTGGGTCCCCCTCTCCTCTCCCTGGGAGAAGGCCATCCTCCAGGGAAACTGGTATGATCTGATGCACAGATCCTGCCAATTGGCTTCACACTACTGATGAGGGGACTTGTGGGGACAGGCAGCGCCCAGAAAAGCACCCAGATCTCTCAGGGATTCTTGATTTCCCAGTTCTCACAAGACACACACTTTCTGCTAGTGTTGCATGTGTCAAGGGGTTTACAACATGCCAGGCAGGAGCTGCATTGTCCAACCAGTGTCTGCAATCCAGCGCCCTGCCCTGGATCTGGGTCAGACTTGCCCATGGCGTGAGCCCAGGCTCATCAGACTGAGGCAGCAAGAGCAGGAGTCTGCACCAGTCAGGCGGGGTGGGTTTGCTGGGGGGAGCAGGGAGGAGGCTGGGCAGTGGGAGGCTGTTTTGGGGAAGCAGGGGTGTGTGCTTTTGGGGAGTGGGCAGCAGTGAGGGGGAACGGCTGTGTGGAGCAGAGCCCTGGGCAGGAGTGGGTGATGGTGCCAAAGCTTGTTCAGCTCAAACATCTTCCTCCCCCAACATCCTCAGCTGGGTGCACCCCACTCTGCCCAGGCTGCTGGTGTCACTGGACCTGCTGTCCTCCTGTGCCCTGCACTGAAAAGGACCTGCCTGGGACTTCCTGTGGCCTGGAGCCATGTCTGCAGAGTTGGGGCTGGGGGTGGCTTTGGTAGGGGTCCTGGAGTGGCAAAGAGTCTAGAGGCTGGGATTTGTTGTCTCCAGTCGCCTGTCTCCCCTCCTGCCTCTGTGCAGGGCTGTGCTGTGCAGGGTGGCTGCCCCCTCCTGGCACCCTAGAAGGGAGGATATGAGCTGGGATTTTGTATTGCCATGAATAGGGTTTGAGTCACTGTGTATCTGGCACAGTAATACAGGGATGTGTCCTAGGGTTTCAGGCTGCTCATCTTCAGGTACAGCATGTTCTGGGAGTTGTTTCTCGAGATGGTGAATCGTCCTTGAACAGCCGGGGAGTACCACTGGCTGTATCCATCATACTTAATTGTAGCCACCAAGTCCAGCCCCTTTCCAGGAGCCTGGTGGACCCAGCCCATGTAGTAGTTACTGAAGGTGAACCCAGAGGCTTTGCAGGAGAGGCGCAGAAAGTCTCCAGGTTTCCTCACATCTCCTCCAGACTCCACCAGCTGCACCTGGGACCAGGCACCTGAAAAGCAAGGTAGGATGCAAGAGTAACTAGTATCAGGGCAGGATCAGTGAAGCACTCTCCTCCACGACCTGTGGGAAGATGAAATACCTTGCAGAGCTGCAGCCAGGACAAGCAGGTGGAGCCCAAGTCCCATCTTTCCTGGTTCTGGAGGAAGCCCTTGTGTGTTGGTGGTCAGTGCCTGTACCTGAGGGCTGTGGGTTGTGTGTGCAGGTGCTGGCAGGGCAGCAGGACAGAGTGATTTATAGTGGGCAGCCTGTCTGCGATTTGGATGTCCCCTGCCTTATACCACCCTGCTGCTTTCCCCAGGGAGGGGGATCTGTTGTGCTGGGCACAGACAGTGGCTGGACCCTCCCTTCCCCTGTGTCTGGGTACCTCCCACACCTGGCTCTGGGGCCTTATTTCTTTGGCCTTTAGTGAAGGGACCTGTCCCCACCAAGCCAAACCATCGTGGAGCCCCTGGGCAATGATTTGTATGTGCTTTCTCTTTTAGGGATAAGAACAGAGCATTTGTGTCCTGCCAACACTGGTCAGAGTCTGTGTGAAGGAGACTCATCCCCCTGAGGCAGGGCAGGGAGCTCAGCAGGAGGTGGGGATTGCTCAGGCTGCAAAAGGATTTCAGGCAACTGCAATCCATCAGGTGCTGGGAAACCCTTCCTGTGTGTGATCCTGTGTACCCATCTACCTCCCAGCACATGGAAGTGCAGTTGTCTGGTGTCTGGGATAGAAGGTGGCCTGGGGCAAACCTTTCCATGGCAGGTGCTCCCAGGGAGGGTGGTGGCGAACTGTACCTGCTATAAAGCAGCCTGCAGGGGCTGAAGCCCACAGGCCTGTTCCTTTCATCATCTCCTTTCTGCCCTCTTCTCCCATGCATGTTGGGGCTGAGTGAGTTTGTTTCCCACGCGGTGCAGGGATTCCATTGATGATGGCAGCTGGTCTCTCCTGCTGCACTGGATAAACCCAGTGAGCTTCCCCTGGTCACCACCGTGGGTCTCACAAATCCCTGTCTAGCTCAGAGGGATGTACGTCAATCACTGCTGTGCTCCTGGTGCTCATTGGTAGCAGCTACTACTACTTCCTGCTGTCAGGCTGTTCTATGGCTTAATTGTTATCATCTGTGCTGTGCTCATCAGGTGTTATTAATGTGTTGTCAGTGTTGAAGTCTCAGTAACTGCAGTGCTGACTAGGCATAGCCAAAAGATCTCAACATCAATCTTGTCTTAAAGAAGGACCACAGACTCAGACCTGGAGCTAAGGCTGTTGTACTTGTGACAAGGTAGTGAGCACAACACCATGCAGGCTCCTCCGGGCCACTGTGAAGTTCCCCTGATATACACTTCTCCTTTTACTCCATGATCTGCAAAAGTCATGTGTTGCACTCCATCTGTATCTTGAATGTCTCAAACCATCCTGTACCAGAGCCTTGTTCCATATTGTCACCTAGGGATTCCTGTTCCAACTCTAGCCTGGTTCTGGACTGCCCTGCCATGTACCATCATTTTGCTTCCCATCTCTTGGCAGGAGTGCACATCTGGTCCAAATGCCAAGTTTTGTTTACGTGAGGAGCTCAGGCATAAGTCAGGTTTGCTAGTGAGATGTACTCTGGCCAATGTTTCAGCAAAACCTTTGTGTGAAGAGCATATGTGTATCAGTGGTCCAGCGAGGCTGCAGCTGACTGGGTCCAGTGATCTAATAGACCTGACGTGTCTGACCCAGCAGGCTGAGCATGTCGCTGCTGCCTCTGACTCTCACGCGGCAGGTGGGTCCTGTAGGGATAGTTTCTGTGCAGGCTCTCATGGGTACTAATTCATTGTGTGTATTTCTGGCACAGTACTGGGCTGTGTCTCCATCCTGGACCCCAGTCAGGTGCAGCTGCACTTTACTGCTGGACGTGTCTCTGCTGATGCTGAGGCAGGTTTTGAGAGCACGGTTAGAGACAATGCCTCCACCAAGCCAGATAGCTCAGTCCCACCCCAACAATTCCCCTGATGTCTGGTGAACCCAGTGCACATCCCAGCTAGTGAGAGGGAATCCAGACACGGTGCAGGGAATTTCTTCCTAATAGCTAGCCTAAAATTCCCTTGCTGCTATTTGAGACCATTGCTGTTTATACTGTAACCTGCCACTGCTGAGAACAGTCCAGCTCTGTCCTCTTTCGAATTCCCTTCAGGTACTTGAAGGCTGCTATTAAATCCTCTCTGTCTTCTCTGCTTCAAAGTAAATAGCCCAGTTCCCCTAGCCTCTCCTTATAACCCATGTGCCTCAGCCCACAAAATATTTTTGTTTTCCTCCCCTTCACTCTCTCCAATTTGTCCACATGATTTCTGTGGTGGGGGCCAAAAACTGAGGACAGTACTCCAGATGTGGCCTCACCAGTGCTGAAAAGAGGGGAAGACTCAAATCCCTGGACTAACTGGCAACACACCTAGCAACGCCGCCCAGGGTACTGTTAGCCTTCCTGGCACCAAGGGCACAGTCTAGGTTCATATTCAGCTTATTGTCCACTGTAACTCCCAGGTCCTTTTTGGCAGAGGTGCTACCCAGGCAGTCATCCCCTAGCCTGTATTATTACTTGGGATTTTTCTCTCCTAAATGCAGGACTTTGATTTGTCCTTGTTCAACCTCATGAAATATATTTTGTCCCAATCCTCCAATTTGTCCAGGTCTCTCTGAATCCTTGTTTTACTCTCCAGTGTATCCACTACTCCCTGCAGCTTGGTGTCCTGTGCAAAGTTGCTGAGGATGCCCATACTTCCTTAGCTTGCCTGTGGGACTGTTGTGGGAGAGCATATCAAAAGCCTTGCTCAAATCACATCCACCCATGTCCTTCCATGCACAGAGCCAGTCACCTCATCATAGAAGGCAGTCAGGTTGGTCGGGCTTGACTTGTCCCTGGTGAATCCATGCTGACTGTTCCTAATCACCTTTTTCTCCTCCAAGTACTTAGAAATGGATTCCTTGAGGATCTGCTCCATGATCTTTCCAGGTACTGAGATGCGGCTGACTGATCTGTAGTTCCCTGGATCCTCCTTCTTTCCTTTCTTAAATATTGGCACTATGTCTGCCCTTTTCAAATCATCTGGGGCCTCCCTTATAGCCATGAGTTTTCAAAGATGATGGTCAGTGGCTCTGCAATCACTCAGCCAACAAATCCCTCTGCATATCCAGTGAGGAGTGCAAAATCTGGTATAGTCCTGTCCTGCCACCACCTGTAAGATCCTGATATTTCAGTGGTTGGGGCAGATCTCCAGAGAAGTGAGGGGTCAAGAGTTTTCAAGAGTGGCCTGGTGGCATTCCCAAGGAGTCGGGGTCACCGGCTTCATTGGGAGAAGACCTGCTGCGTGGGAGGTGCAGGTGCTGGGAAGATTTTAGGCATCTGACTCTCTGGAATGACTGGGCATTGAGCACCTAAATATTTTTGAACATCTCTCCCTTGGTGCTGCACTTGGTATCACTGTGCCAGAAATGTCTGCCCCCCTGTCAGCTCTTGTTAGATTTTCAGGAAAGCAGACAATAGGAAAGCCAGGTTTCAGCAGAAAGATCATGATCATCTTGTCTTTCCATCCCTGTGACTTTCTCCAAAGGTTCAAAGTTGGGAGCAGGCTCTGACAGATGAGGGGCCCTTGCTGGCAGAGCTGAGCCTGCAGAAGCCCTGGGCTATGCAACCTGCTAGATGGTGGGAGGTGGTGAGCCCAAACCTCCACGCTGACAACCACGCTAAGTGTTTCTGTCACACGTAGACTTCGGATGACCTGGCCCAATGCTGCTGGAGTCCCTGTGGGGCTAAGCCATGATAAGGAACCTAGGACGTGGGGCCCCAGGATGGCAGTGCTATGAAGTTTATGCTTCAACATATTCCCTTGTCTCTGGGCTCCTAAATTGCTCCATCTCACCCGAAGTGCTGGGCAGCAGTGCCCACCCCTGACAAACATGACAGGGGGTGGGTCTGTCTGAAAGGCAAGGCCCTTCCATGTACATCCTGCTGCAGATGATGTAGTGCTGGGTCAGTGTCAGAACGTGCTCTCACTTGGGACAGGAGGGATTTTTAAAGGACACCCCATTGCCTTGTGTCATTGTGCTCCCCTGGCACAGTAGTAGGTGTCCCTGTCAGCTGCCCGCAAGTACACCTGGTTCCTAGATCTGTGATTCCTTGGTGATTGTGATTCAGTTCCTGAAGACTGAATTGTTCTGCAGGTTTGTATTCCCTTGGATAAGCCCTGCAGCTTAGCCCAGTCATGATGGGGCCCTCGGGGTTATGGAGGGGGCAAGCACTGACCTAAGGGCAGAGCCAGGAGCAAGAGGACAACAAGGAGCAGATACATGGTGTTTGCGACTGGGGGGTTCACTCAGCTGCTTGGATCCAGGGGTTGATAATGAGAGATTGGGATGTGTTTGGGGGCATGGGGCATGTAGATGGTTAGGCCCAGGAAGTACAGGAGCTGCCAGGAGGGTCTGGCTCAGTGCAGCTCAGAGCTCTTTGCTGCAAGGACAAGTGGGGTTGGAGCAGCCTCAGGGGATGGCTCCTCCTACACTGCTTCTCACCCAAGAGAGCTCAGTGCAGATGAGAAGGAGGTGCTCAGGGATGTGGGACTCAGGCAGGAAATGCACTGCCCCGGTCAGCAATGCTGGGTGATTCCTTGAATGGACCAGAGCCTCATGATCATCTTGCACAGAAGGGCCTGAGGGAAGATTTGAAGAACTGGTGGCCAATCCCCCTCCTGAATTTTGACTATAAGCTGCTGGGCAAATTCTTGGCTGAGCAAATTCTATCTGTCCTAGGTTCAATCAGCCATGAGTACCAGTGATGTGTCGTATCAGGATGCCAGATCCATGGAGCACTACCGCAACTGGGGGATGTGCTCCAGCTGGAACAGGAGAGATGGCTGATGGTAATAGAGTCAGAGGTTTGCCAGGGCTGTCCCCGATCCTTTTTCTCTGTGCCATTGAACCCCTGGTCTTGCACATCAAGCAGCACCCTGGGATGCATGAAGTCCTGATTCCCAGAGAAAGCAAGGAAGAGACCAAGGTCCTGGCCTACATAGATGACCAAAATGTCCTGTGCCAGAATAAGTGTGCTGTAGAAAGCACTTTGGTACACATGGATCTATGAGGCAGCAGCAGGGGCAAAGCTTGATGTGAGCAAGAGCACCTGCCTGGTCATGGGTGAGCTTGGGGACCTGGAGTCCCTGGGGATCTCAGTCCCCTGTGAGGGAGTCCAGATCCTTGGGATGGAGTTTGACCCTGAGCTGAGTGGAAGGAGATCCTGGGAGAAGAAGGAGGCCAAAGTGAAGCAAAGATTGGCTCTGTGATGCATGTGCCGCATCTCCATGGCACAGGCTGTTCAAAGTCGCCCTGGGAAGGGAAATGGACAGGGAAAACGAATGGGATAAAGACACAACTGGACCCCGAGACAGTAAGAAGGCTGACAACAGGATCAGCAGCTGTCTAGGCTGAAAGAGGGGAGGGAGGTTGTAGAGCAGGGTCAGTGCTGCCTGCGAGGGACTGGGGGTTACTCTGCAGTCCCTGCCCCCTGCCAGGCTCTGGGTTCATTGACTCCTCCTCTCTCGCTTCTCTGTAGTGCTGGGCTGTCATGGGGTGGACTAAAGTTATTCTTGCATTTCTTAGTGTTCACATGCACACATGTATGTTTGCATGTGCATGTCACTGCTTTGTGTGTGCGATGTCCCTGCTGGTGCCATGTGTATGTCAGGGGTGCCAGACTGGAAGTGCTCAGTCCCCTTCTCCCTAAGGGAGGGCCTGGGGGTTCAGGCCAGGCAGGGCGTGCAGTGGATCTGGCTTGGAAATAGACACTCCCCGCTCCCAGCCTGGGTCTGGTTGTGAATCCCCACAGCAGTGTGGAGCTCCTGGGGAGAACCAGCCTTGGCTAGCTCTTGCTCATGTATTTCTTGCGTGTCTCTCTCTGTCTCTGTCTGTTCCTGTCTGTCTCAGAAGGGACACTTGCAGGGCTGCCTGTTAAGAATCCACTTCATCTTTTTGTGCAGCCCCTGCCCTGCTCTGTGTCACTGTGCCACCCCTGCTGGTGCCTCTGGCTGTCAGGGAGCTGAGCTTCAGGTAGTATTTGCTTTTGGAAGAGTCCCTGGAGATGGTGATTTTGTTCTGGAAAGCTGTGTTGTCATATGTGCTACCACTCCATGCTCCCATGCACTGCAGTCCTTTGCCAGGAGCCTGCAGGATCCAGATCCATGGTAACTGCTTGTGACAGTGCCACCAGTGACGGTGCAGGTAAGGCTGAGGGTCTCCCCAGGCTTCACCACCCGTGAGCCAGACTGCAGGAGCTGGAATTGGGACTGGACACCTAGAACACACAAGAATCCGTGGGGACTGGCCCCCCATGTACCCTTCTCAGCTGCACCTCCCACAGTCTCCCGAGGCACTCCCATGGAGCCAGGGCCAAGAGGAGCAGGGGGCAGGGCATGGCTCAGAAGTTACTCACACCCAGGAGGGGCTGCCCTGCCACCTGGACCCCACAATGTGTTTGAACCACTCGGGAGTCTGGCCTGGAGGGAGAACGGTCCTTGGTCACAGCGGCAATGTGGGGGAAGCTAAGTCCCTTCGGAGGACATGAGTCCTGGAGGTGAGCTCAGGGCTGTCTGAGGAGCTTGTAGCAAGTGCTGGAAGTGGGTATTGCCTCAGCCTGCAGAGACCTGAGTGTGGGCTGGTAAGACTATGTGTGCAGAGTGGAAGCAGCAGGGCTGGGTGTTGGGCTGGGGCAGAAAGGTGTGCAGGGACACCACCAAAGCTGCATCATATCATCATTGCTTTCATAGAGACCAGCCCTTGGTTGGATACAAAGATTTCACCATGTGAGAAGACATGATTGCACATGATGCTGGGCCCAGTGATGGGACAATGCTGGGTTTTTCCATGTGCAGAAGGCAGCTGAATCCACTGCTTCCTCCAGTAAGCTGTCCTCTGCTGAATAGCCAAAAGGGATGTGCCCGGTATTTTCTGGGCACTGGAGCAATATTTGTAGAGCTGGGATTGGGGGCAGCTTTTGCTAGGGCAGGTGGACTTGAAAGGAGTCTTGTAAGTGTGGACTGTTCCCCCTGCAGGCTCATGCCCTCCTGCCTCTGTGCAGGGCTGTGCTGCGGGGGTGGGCAGGCATGGCTGCCCCGACCTAGCACCTCAGAAGGGCGGTTTTGAGCTGTGCCTTTATATTGCTTTACTAGGGTTGAGATCCCTTTCAGTCTGTCACAGTTATACCTGATCACATCTGCAGCTTTCAGGTTGCTCAGGTGCAGGTGTAGCAGGCTTTGGGAGTGATCCTGGCACATGGTAAATCACCCTTTGACAGCCAAGGATTATCAGTAGTTGGATCTAGTATCCGTTATCTCAGCCATCCAGCCCAGCCCCTTTCCAGGAGCCTGCTGGATTTAGACCATGTAGTAGTCCATGAAAGTAAACTGAGAGGATTTGCAGGAGACGTGCAGAGTCTTGAAGCTTCCTCCTGTCCCCTGCAGACTCCCCCAGCTGCACCTGGAAACAGGCCCCTGGAAAACAGGGTAGGATACAAGAGTAACTATTACCAGGCAGCAGCTGTGCAGCCCTTCCCTTCCTCTGCATGTCTTGTGGGAGGATGAAATACCTTGTGGAGCTGCTGCCAGGACAAAGAGTTGCAGCCTAAGTCCCATCTTTGGTTATGGGGAAAACTCGTGGGTGTTGGTAACTCATGGCACAGACCCAAGTGGCTATTGCTTGTTCACTTAGCGGCTGCCTGGACAACAGGACAGAGCAATTTTGGCATGGCAGCCTGCCCCTTATTTGCATTGCCCCTGACTTAGCCCAGCCCTTGCTGCTCTTTCCTGTGATGGGGATCAGCTGTGCTGAGTGCAGAAAGCAGGTGATGGGCCCTCCTATCCCACCTCTGTGCAACTCCCACTCCAGGACATGGGGGCCTGATTGCCCTTTTGCTGAAGGAGCTTGTCCCCACCCTTGGCAGACTGGTGCTTTCTGGGGTAGAGTTGTCTGAGGTCAGGGGGAAGCTGCCCTGTCCCTGGGGGCTGCAGAGGAGCAGAGAGTCAGGGCTTGGTTTGCTAGGTGCAGGCAGTCACAGTGGTGCATGTGGCACAAAGCCACCTTGGTTTTTCCCCAAAATCTCTGCCTGGCAACAATGTGATCAGGATGGGCCAGCACAGAGGATTCCCACCTCAGCCTGTCTCTTTAGGTAACCTGAGCTGGCTGCATCCCTGAGGGAGGGGGAAACCTGCTCCCTCTGCCTATGTGACTTGCATAAATTACCCCGGTGAGGGGTTTCTACCTGGGGAGCTGGAATCTGCCTGGTAACAGGTGATGTATTTCAAATTGGTTGGCTGACAGCCAGCTGGGGCTGACCTCCACTGGACCAGGTGAATGAGGTCACAGGGCTATATAAGTTGCAGGGCGTGGAAGGAGGGGCTTTCTCTCTCTTTGGCCATGAGGTGAAACAGCAGCCATGTAGGGGACACAGAGAAGCCTTACCATCTAAAACGACGTCTCTCTCACCCTAGAACTCCTGAGCAAGGAACTGCCTGCTCTAAAGGGAAACTTCACCGGCGTTTGGAAGATGCTTGTGAGTAAGCTACTCAATCTGATTAAATATTTAGCTGGTATTAACAGGGATGCATAATCAAAAGGCTACCTCAGCCACACGGTTTGCTCTTTAGGATTTCTAAGATATTGCTTAATCCTGTACCCTAGTTTCCCCTACCCCTTGTAATCAGTAAAGTTCTCCTTTGTGACCGATGTGGGAGACTTTTATTGAGGGGTGGGTCTAAATTATGCCTAAGAGACCCCTTAGGTCTGTGGACTAAGGGAGACTTCACTTTCTGCCCCTGACTTGGGGAAGTGCCCCAAGTGCGTGTACCAGGTTGAGTACCTGTATGACTATTAGGCCTGTGTTTCCCTGAGGACA